>NC_137805.1:7488859-7774222 GCF_963383645.1 Muscardinus avellanarius | reverse complement strand
TTTTTATAAAGTGGAAAAAATATTTCTTGTGCACTATTTTAACATGATCAGCATGTTGAAACTTGGTGTGCAACTGTGTCAACATTTCTTTGGCTCCAAGAGCAAACCTGGAGAGCCTCATGGTAAGATAGAAAATGCAAAGCTGGTTTGTTTACTACTGGGATTTAGGCTGCAATTACAGTCCGAAGTTGACTTCCAAACTTGGGGTGCAGAATAAGTGAAATAATTATTTTTGCCTTGTGATTATGCTAGTTAAAATAATGAGTTCTTTGCAAATGGCTACGATTATTCCAAGGAATTAGAGGAAACTGGGTAGCTGGATCACCATGAAGTTTCTGTGTGGAAAAAACCCACCTCAAACCCAACCTGACAGGGTCTTTAGTTTCATGTATTTACTGCACACCTGAAATGTGTCAGATTCTTTTCTCCCTGCAGGGCATGTGGGTTAAGTAAGACAGACAGGTGGTGGTTTGGTGTTGCTGCTTCTTGCTTTCTGGCTATCTTGGAAACAAAGAGTAAACAAATATTCGAGGAAACAAGTGAGAATGGATTTGTGATTGCTTCGAAATGAGTTTAACATAAGATGTTGACGCAGGACTCTAGAAAACCCCCAGGATGCATCAGTGAACATGTATGTTTATGCATGTCTTCTCTCATGGGTTTCACATCATAGTGCAGGGGACAGACCATAACCAAGAAGCATAATGAATGTATAAATTATAGAGCATGTTGGAAGTGCTATCAAACAAGAACAAGTAATATGAGCTAAAAGGTATCTGGAGGAGTGAGGTGGGAGGAGCAGACACGCTGCAATTTCTCTTTCATTTATTCTTCCAGCTTTATTGAGGTCTAATTGACAAACTATACACATGGCACACAGCATGACTTGATACACACTGTGAAATGATTGGTGCACTGGAGCTAATGAACACGCTCATCATCTTACCCTGGCTTCGTGTGTATACGGGGTGAGAATGCTTATGATCCTCGTCCTTAGCAAATTTCAAGTGAAGCCGTGATTTAAAGTCTGGTGGCCAATGAAAGCCTCACTGAGAAACTTGGCGAGGGGAGGAAATTAGCTCAGTGGCACCTCAGGCTGGATGTTCTAGGTCTGTGGGAGGCCAGTGCATTTGACCAACAAGGAGGAAGGTATAGCTGTGGCGTTGGCTTTGCGTTGCAGTAACCAAAATACGGGATACAGACAGCTTAAAGGAGGAAGGGTTTATATTGGCTGATGTTCCAGGGGGCTCAGTCCACAGCTGTTGGCTCCATTACTGTGGGCCTAAGTTGAGGCAGAGCGTCATGGTTGAAGGATGTGCTAGAGTGAAGCTACTCAGCTCATGCATGTGGGAAGCAGAGAGAGAGGAGGGGGCCAGGAACAAGGGATCGTCCGAAAGGGCATGTGCCCAGTGAGCTCCTGCCTCCATCCATGCCCACTTGCCTCCAGTTGTCACCCCGTTGTCCAGTGAGATTCTTAGTCCATCAGAGGTCGAGCCCTCATGATCCAGCTGTTGCATACAACTCCACTTCTGCTCATTGGTGCATCATCTTCAAAACATGCGCTTACGGGGGCGTTCCCGACCTCAACCATAACAGCTGGACTGGAGAGAACAAGGGCAGAGAGGAAGGGAACTCAGCACGCCCGAAGGAAATTATTATGAAAGCGCATCGATTGGAGTAACCAGGGTGGGGGTGGCCACTCTCGAAGAGAACATCCGGGGAGGCCACGCATCCTAGTAGCAGACCTGTGCCCCGCAAATATTAACACAGCAAAGCAGCATGTAAAGAGGATGCACACGTGCAGGGACAATCTAGTGTCATACCTCCTGGGGAGACATAAGCCAATTATGTCACATTTTTTCAAATATTTCCAAATTGCATCATCAAATATTCCAAGAACAGCATAACAGCACTTTATACGAACCACTTGGAATTTATAGAACTGACCATTTGGGCATATTTGCTTCCAGCCTTATAAAATATTATTTGTTTGTGTATACTTAAAAAAAACATACAGAGAACAGAGGCATACATTCTTCTTTGAACTGTATATGTATGTGTACAAACATTGAAGTTCTTTTTAATTGGCTTTCCCATATTCGAGGCAGCTACATTGTGAGTCTCCCTAATACATTTTTTACAGATCATCTGCTTCTGGTTTGCATCCGTGAAAGGGCAAGGTAGGGAAGAGAGCCAGCATTTCTTTTCTTAAGAGAGGTGGTATGGCAGACATTGGGGCCCAGTACCCACCTGGTTGGATTGGACTGTCTTTGTCCTCCCTGCCTATGGAGCATTAGCCTGGCTCGGTAAGCATCTACTTTGGGCTTAACACAATGCCGATTATCCTAAAATTACTTTTTTTTTTTTTTTTTGCAATACTGTGGATGGAACCCAGAGGCATTCTACCTCCAAGCTACACCCCCAGCCCTATTTTTTATTCTTTATTTTGAAACAGGGTCTCACTGAATTGTCAAGGGCCTCACTAAAGTATTAGTTGAGGCTGCCCTCAAACCGCAATCCTCCTGTCTCAGCTTCCCAAATGCTGGGATTATAAGTGTGTGCCACCAAGCCCGGCAAAATTACATTATTTTAAAAAATTATCCTAAAATATCTCTCAGTTTTAGTTTCCTGTTGTCTTACATGAGACCTGTTATCCTTGGTGTGAATTGATCAAGATTGGTCTTTTGGACAATAGTAGCTATACCCATCATACTCCCAGGGGCAGGGGACCACTTCCTCCTTCCTCCACAGTAAATGGTCCAGACCCTTCTGCTCTTGGAGCTCTGCCTGTGTTGACCACTTTCACAGCCTCCCTCACCATCAGCCAGTAGCTCTCCCTTCTGAGGTTGTAAGTGGGCCTTCTCCTTTTGTTCTTTATGAGCTCCCGTCTCCTGGGCCTGGAAGAGCAGAGAGTCCACGCGAGCAAGTTCTGGGTAAGGTCAGAACAGGACCATGAGTTCCCACTGAGCATTCCCTTGGGCCTCAGGCCTAATTCGGGGTGTCTGCTGGGCCTTCGGGTTGACATCTTGGAATGGTTGCTGGCCACATTTGGACTGCTGGTCTACCTTGGAGAACCACACAGTGCAGTGCTGGCGGCGAGGCTCTGGAGGGTTCCTGTTGCTCTGGGATGGTTCATTCCCACCCTCCTCTTCAAGTCAGGGCTTTGCTGTTCTCCCCACTATGCTTCTGCAGCATCTATCTCACCTAGTGCTTGAGCATAGGGCCTCACATGCTCCATGACAGATGGCCTTAGGTTGTAAGCATTCAGGGAATCTGAAAAAAGTTGAGAGAAGTCACTGCTGGGTCTTATTTATTGATTTTTGTACTGAATATGGAACACAGCCCTTAAATTTTGAAACAAGGTCTCACTAAGTTGCTAAGGGTCTGGCTAAGTTGCCCAGGCTGTTCTCCAACCTGCAAACCTCCTGTCTCAGCTTTCCAAATACTGATAGGGATTACAGTGCACCACTGTGCCCAGCTATACACCACTGATTCAACTATGAAGTTGATAGAGGAACATGCATGTAATCCCATTTCAGCCCCCAACTTTGCAGCTGATAAACTAAAGCCCCAAATGGAAAAATGACTTGACCAAGACTGTTGAGTTGAGGGTTGCCAGCTGCGTAGTGTTCCCACCTTGGGATGCTCTGACCACTTTGGACCAGACAGATCTGACTGGGGCTGTGGTGGATCTGAGCACGGTAGCCGGTAAGTGGGACAGCCTTGGCAACAATGTCAAGTGAGAAGTCTCCCTTCTCGGCCTTCTCTCCCAAACTGGGTGGGATATCTCCTAGATGCAGACCAGATTTTCTCCTAGCTAAAAAAGTAGTTTAAACCTATCCAATGTGTGGGCAAAGGTTTTTCCAGAAAGATGTTCATGCAGCATTATTTATAATAGTGAAAAATTGGAGACAGCTGGTCCTGCATTGAGAAGACAAATACATTTTGACACAGCTATGTAATAGAGTAAAATTTAATATAATTTAATTTGAATAGAACTTAATGGAATTAAATGGAATAAAATTATATGTACAGAGTTATTAATCACAAGGTCTTTGACCAAGACATTGACTGTTTGGGAACCTAATATACTAAGCAAGCAAAATTAAAAAGAAATATATAGTGTAATTAAAATAAATACTAAAATTTCATTTTCAAAAGAAGAAAATTGTCTATTAGTGTGCCTACAAAAGCCTGTGACGCCATGGACTGCCCTTGTACATTGCATGTATCAGGCGTCCAGCTGAAAGCTGAAAGAAGTAGGGATAAAGGGGTGGAGATGTGAGAGGGGAGGGTTGTCACCTGTGTGTCCCACATCATGCCAGGCCAGCCCACTCCCCAATTCTGTGTAAAGAGGAGAAAATAGAGCTAAAGTTTATTTACCTGTGGCTCTATGCTAGACAGACAGGGTTCTAGCAAGTGCAATTCCAGTGAGTCTCTACTGCAAATGTTGAGACACGTACCATTATCCATTTTTCAGTGCAGGCCACTGAGCTGGCACTTATTTGGAAGACCTGGAAATCATACCCACATCTGCACGGGTCTAAGGCCTGATCCTCCTTCTGCCTTCTACAGCACCTGCAGGCAGTTCACACTTCAGGGAGGTCAGGGAGAGAGCACCTGCCTGCGTGTTGCTTGTAGCAGCTGTTGGTTGCCAGGATGCAGGGCAGGCGGGCAGGCAGACAGGACTCCCGGAGGCGGTGGGAGCTGCCTGCAGAGGCAGACTTGGAACCAGGCTTGGAGCAGCTCCAAGAGAGATTCCAACCTGGTCTTTGCCTCCCGCCAGCTTTCTAGAAACTGCAGAGAAGCATGCGGGAAGGGGTCTAGGACTGCCCTTCCAGATAGTTTTGAGAACACTGGCCTGGGGTGAGGCACGAGGCGGGTGCCGCTCTGAAGCATCTGAGTTCCCTTGCTTCATTAAGTTTCAGCTTCTTTGTCCTCTGTAAACAGAAGGCTGAACTGCAAACCACTGAGAGAGATATGCTCTCACAACTGCTTTCAGGTGAGATTTGGGGGGCCTCCCTGCACCTGCCGTAGTGGGTGAACATCCCTCTGCAGCTCTGGGTCCTCCTGACCATGGCTCTCAGCCCTTCACTCTCCCCCACCACACCTCTGCCTTTGCATCTTCCTTGGGACTCCAGCAGGGCTGCTTCTGCATGGGCTCTGGCACCCCATTACCTAAGCTGGTGCAGGCTTGTCTTTAGAGCTGCCCCCAGGCTTCCCATGCCTCAATGCCCTTACCTGCTTTCCAGGTGGCTTTGGGGAGGGGGATTGCTGCTGTTGGCCAGCTGGTCTTGCTGTGGTCTTGGACTTGACCCCATTGGCTCACTTGCGCCCTCCAAGGATGGCCCGCACACCTGGCAGTGTTGGCGTGAGGTTCCCAGCATCCAGCAACTGTCTAATAATGTGATCAAAGGGCAGCGGGGTTAGCCGACTAATCTCTTTTCATTCTTTAGCTGTGGGGCATTGGCTTAGTCATTTTTTTTTGTTGTTGTTAGGCCTGTTTCTTTATCTGCAAAAATGAGAGCAGAACTAACCACCATACTGATCTCTGTATGTGGTTGTGCTTTATAAACTGAAGCATCACACACACGGCTAGTGGTTGTTATATATTCCAGTGCACCTTGCCAACCTGGGGAAGAGGGCTGGAGAGGAATAGCACCCACAATTCAACAGCTTACAAAAGGCAACTTCACAGTAATAAATCCAGAGAAGACAGACTGGGCATGTGTTCTACTAGTACACTTCCATTTATTTTCTACCTCTTTCTCAGCGTCTCAGCTGTGATTTCTATAGCAGGCCTCTGCGCTCTCCTTCTCTACCTCTCATTCCTCCATTAAAGAAGAAAAAGAAAAGCCAGGCATGGTGGCACACCTCTGTGACCCCGGTACTTGGGAGGCTGACACAGGAGGATCGCAGATTCAAGACCAACCTCAACAACTTAGCAAGACCCTGTTTCACAAATAAAATAAAATAGCACTGGGGATGCTTCTTGGAGGTAGAATGCCTCTGGGTTCAATATCCAGTACCAAAAAAAAAAAAAAAAAAAAGGAAAGAAAACAAACCTCATTAATATTTAGACTCTGAATAATGGCCTCTAGCACTTGGTGCACTAAGGAGTGTGTGAGCCGTGAGCAGGACCTCTTGTGGCCACACATCTTCCATCCTGCGTGACGGGCTGGGGCCCAGGCCCATTAAGCCATCAGCTACCTTCCTGCCTGTCACCCTCAGCGTGGAGCGTGAGACCTCCCGAGGAGCCTGTGCAGCCCCACAGAAGATGAGGCAGGCGGCAGTGGGAGGGTGGCTGGCCGTAGCCCCGGGCACCTGGCACATTATTAATGGGCCCAGATGAATGGGTCCCCATGAATAGGGCACAGTGTACCTCTGAAGGGCCCTGCCAGCCCCAGCAGCAGGCCTGTTGTTCGAGGCTGGGCCGCTTCCTGGCTTCCCTCCTCAGCACCATGGTATCGCGCCCTTTCCTTGCCCCTCCGTCTTCCTCGCTGGTGAAATGGAACCGGCTTATTTTCCTGCTCTGTTTTGAGCTGCCCGTGCTCCTCCAACGCCGACAATGTTTTTAAATGCCTCGTTCTCATGATCTGCCAACGTCTGTTTAAGCTCTGTTGCAGCCTATTTCCCCGGCAGTAATATGGGGCTGATGGTGCGTGTTTGTCTTTCAGGCACATAAAAGAGTTTCTTAATAACAGTCTCAGGAAAAAAGAAAAGCTTTGGAACAATTAGTCATTCTTATTCTTCTGCATCCTCCTGCCTTAGGGTTATATTTTCTATAGAGATTGTGAAGGTTTTTTTTTTTAATCTTATTTTATTTTATTTTTTATTGGTACTGGGGAGTGAACCCAGGGGCTTTCTACGTGTGCGCTATACCCACAGCCCTATTTTATTTTGAAACAGGGTCTTGCTAAGTTGCTGAGGCTGACATCGAACATGTGATCCTCCCGTCTCAGCCTCTCAAGTACCGGGATTACCGGTCACCTCTATGCCCAGCTTTGCCAGAGGAGTCTGAACTCTACCTTAGGAGAATGTCTGTTAACCCAGCAACCAGGCAGGCAGTAAGGTGAGAAGACTCATGCTAAACCAAAATCTGCCTCTCTGAAACCTAGGTCCGGTTCTTTTACTTTGGTCAACAGAGTATGCCCACCTGCTCTCGGCAACAACAGCAATACCAATGACTCATACAAGCAGCAGGACACTGGCAATTGTATCAGTGCCCACTAGCTCCCTGTGAGGAAAGGACCGGAACCTCCCCAGCTTTGCAGCTGAGTCCGGAGAGCGAGCCCAGGTAACTACATGATACCACTACCGCCCTCCCTGTGATAGCCCTCCCTGTGTGCAAAAGCCACAGTCCCGTCCTTCCTAACCCCAGATCTTCTCTTCATCCATATTAAAGAGGTGAGTTCCACTCACAGTAATGTCCTAGATGTTATACCTAGTTCTTCTTTGAATCTGTCTTTGTTTGACAGAATCCTCTGGAAACTTAGTCCCCACGAGGAAGCTCTAATTTGATAAATTTTGGTTTTATTTTCAAATGAAATTAGCACAGAGTGAAAATTCATGCTTATCATATGAGAAGTAACTTGTAGGGGTTTTTGTTTGTTTCTTTTGTTTTTCTAGTCGGAGAACAGTTCACAAATGTGAGGCTGTGGGATTAGAAGACAGCCTCTCTAAACTATTTAAGTCTAGAACAAGGACAGGCGAACATTTTCAGCTGAAACTTAAGGCTTTCCAGGCCATCCAGTTTCTGCTCAGCTCTGCCCTTGCTACACAAAAGCAGACACTGGCTTTTGTGTAATAAAGGAGCATGGTGCTGTCTGTTTATGGCTGTGGTTATTTACAGAGACAAGCAGCAGCTGGGCTTTGACCCTGGACAAGGTTTGCACTTAGTGGGGCCATTCTTAATAATGAAAAAGTATTAAGAAGTGGACACTAAGTAGACAGTCCTAATTGTTTTGGGATAATATTTAATCCTGCCCCGTTTCATTTCAAAAGTAACTTGTTCAATAAATTAATATATTGTCACTATACTATTATGGTATTTTAAGGTTCTTAAAAGAAACTAAGGTGAAATGGTCAACTCTGGTTTCTCTCTTTGCTTCAGTCAGTTATTGTATGTTACAACAGTCAGGACTTCTGTTGTTGTTTTGTGTTTTGGTACTAGGGATGGAACCCAGGAGCCCTATTTTTTATTCTTTATTTTGAAACAGGGTTTCACTGAGTTGCAAAGGGCCTCACTAAGAAGCCGAGGCTGCCTGCAAACCGCAATCCTCCTGTCTCAGCCTCTCAAAGGCTGGCAATTATAAGCGTGCGCCACCACACCCGGCTTCCCCGTTAGGACTTTTTCATGTTGGATGACCTTTCCCGAGGATCCTGTCCTGTTCTAGTCCAGGAGGGCCTGGTAATAGAAGAAAGTCAGGGAGGGAAAACAGGGACCTCCCAGAGGAGTGTCCAGAACTCTCCTGTACCAAAGGCTTTCTATGATTTATCTCAAGAAGTATTTGGTATTCTCATCAGCTAAGTATGGTAATTATGGTTTTCTCATGATGAACCTGAAACACAGAAGAGTTAGGAAATTTGCCCAGGGTCACAGAGCTAGTAGTTGGATTTGGTCAGATCTGGACTTTCTGACCTAAGAACCTAAGTTCTGAGGCTGAACATGTATGAAACAATTAAATTTAATACAATCACATGCAAGCTGAAGGTTGTACGGAGCTAGAAGAGGTAGTATAGACTGCTGAACACCTTCTCCATGTTAGGAATGAATCTCACAGGTGTTGGGTGGAAGTAAAGTGCAAGTAAAGAAATTACGGAATCCTCAGTTCTTCTGGTTGAAGCAAGCCTCAGGGCACTGGAGGACTTAAGGATGCCAAGTGTGCCCGGGCATCTTTGGATCTAAGGGATGCAGGGCCCGAGGAGGGTGGGGGCTACCTGTTACATGAGAGGTGCCTCAGGAGCACTCAGGCCTTTCCTAGCTGGGTAAGGGGTGAGAAAGAGGACAGGCCGCCCCAGCTTTGCTCCTTGCTGGCCATGGCCCCTGTGCAGCAGAATAAAGAAGTCAGCATTCAACACAGCCTCTGCCTGGCCATTAAGATGTGTGTTTTCCCAGGATACCTGTGGCTTCTCGTGAGGGCTCGTCTCTGGACTCCTACTGTCAGTCCCCCATACTTCTAGCCGAGTAATTTAAACAGAACGCCAAGTTGTATATAATTTTCAGCAGGAGTTGCCTTCTTTAGATAAACCTGTGCCAAAAGGAAATCTTTAAAAATAATTTCCATCGCTCTTATTATTTCTGGGTGGTATTTTTTTGTATAGTTTCCAAAGCAGTGACCCGAACCACAATCGGGACAGTCATTTGGAGCTTTTGCAAACTCCTCTCTCCGAGAAAAGTGCAAAGAACGGTGCCTGTAGATTTGGTTACAAGCTCCTCCCAGGAGGGGGAACTAGCGCGTCCACCTCCAGGCCCTGCTTTTAACAGGCGTGCTGCGAGGGGTTTTCTGTTTGGTGTGTTTTCCCAGATTTTGAATGTTGCCCCAGGACAGCCATTTAAGTTCATTTTGGCATCAGGACAAATGAGAGGATGTTTCCTGTTTGCCTGACTCTTACCCCAACTTCTTTCTCTGTTCTGTTAAGCTGGTGGCTAATTCTTTCCTCTTGTATTCCACATTTTAACTGATGTTAGGGCACTGAGTGCAAAAATCTGCAAACAGTTAGCTTTCATGTTCGAGCATTCTGGTCAGGGCATACCAAAGTTAAAGTTCTCGTAGCACGGAAAGATCACTCTCTGTATAATGCATTAAACATTTAATAACTATACTAATAATCCCAAGCACTTTTAATGGGCCACACGGGAGCCTTAATGTGGTAAAAAAAATAATAATAATATATTTCTTCACTGTCAAGTTAACTTGCATCAAATTGAGAGAAATTCTTCGAAGCAGTTTCTAGGGGCTGGAGGTTTATACGCCTAGAAACAAGTAGCATATTTTTTAAAAGAAGTTCTTATATAGAAAGAAACAATAAAATTAGGGGGAACACTGACATATTGCTCTGTGCATTTCTTTGCAGCTTAGTGCTTTGGGGGTTAAGGTGGAGTGTTCCACCACTCCAGTGCATCTGCTGTGTGTCAGGCTAAGCAATTATGAAAAGGGTTGGCAGGAATACTGTCCTGGGAGTATGGGTCTCGCTAGCTTCAAGACCTTGTTCTTTGACTGAGAATGTGAACTGCTTAAGTTTGACCCCTTTTTGAAATATTTTATAAAACAGGACACTAAGTATTGAGAACCAGAAATCAAAAGTGGATGTGTTTTGCATTATATTCAATTCACATTTATTTCTAAGTTGAAACATTTTTTAAGGAATTATTCTCTGGTGAACAGGTGTACATTTGAAATGATACAGATCCTTTTTAAAGCTCAGGAAGAAGTGATTAAAACAAAGACCACGTTTAATACTGTAATTACCACTTTTACTTTGTTTTGGATTATTTTAAATGGTGTTGGCTCATTGCTCTAAAAGCAGTCCAGTCAAAACACGTACAGTTCAATATGTATGTCAAGGACTTCTCAAGTACTTGGAAAGAAATGATGTCTTCTGGATAGAAGTCATGACATACACATAGCTCACCAGCTCATTAGGCTGATGCTAAACCTACAGTGACTTTGTGTGTGTGTGGTACTTGAGATGGAACCTAGGGGTGTTCTACCTCCCGCTTATACCCCAAGCCCTATTTAATTTTTATTTGAAACCAAGTCTTGCTAAGTTTCTGAGAGCCTTACAGAGTTGCTGAGGCTGGTTCCAACCTGCGATCCTCCCATCTCAGCCCCCCCAAGTACTGGGATCACAAGTGTGTGCCACCATGCCCAGCACCTGATAACTTTTTTAAATTTAAAAACTTGGTTCAGCTGAAAATTTAAGATATTTACATTTGTTATCATTTTATGTAAATAATTTGGGTGAATTATTATCACTTTACGTCTCTTTGTGTGATTGGTATCAGAACACTGATTAGTTCCTCGGTAAAGCTGCTATTTTAAGGGATATAAGGCCTTTACACTTGATTTTGGTGAATATTCATCTGAGAACACCTCTCTTGATTGCTCTTTTTTTTTTTCCTCTTTATACTAGGGATTGAACCTAGGGACATTCTGCCTCCAAGATACACCCACAGCTCAATTTATTTTGAGATGGTCTCACTAAGATACTGAGGGCCTCGCTAAGTTGCTGAGGTTGGTCTCCAACCTGTGATCCTCCTGTCTCAGCCTCTCAAGCGCTGTGATTATAGGCACGTGCCCTCATGCCCAGCTTTGATTGCTTCTTGGCACTATGTTTATCTGTACCATAGTATCAGGCCTAGTCGTACCTTTAGCATGAGTAGATATACACATACAGGAAATATAAACACTGGCCAGTTTTTATTCTTTGAGAGGAAGTTTAATTTTTCATTTCGGAGAAAATTGCAGCGTAGTAACTAACATAGATACTTTGGTGCTTAATGTTACTGAGCAGAGTTGAAGTAAGACTAACATAATGAGGTTTGTTTTCCTGTGAGGCATAGAAACTGCCTTGGAGGCTCTTCCAGAAGAGAAATTCCTGAGCATGGGCAGCAGTCAGTAATGAGCATTCCGCCTAGCAGGATGTGCGTTTGTTTGCAAGTGTCATTTTGGGGATGTTTTCTAACAAATCAGATGCATTGCTTCACGGACCTGCTCCATCAAGACAGCTGTGACAAGGAGCAGCTCAGAAGCTCCCCGTCACAGACAGACACGAGTCCAGCATCGTGGAGCAGTAAGTTTGCTGCTTGGTTTTTAAAAAGGAATTTGCTGGTCTTAGCAGAGAAAAATCTAAATGGCTTAGGTTGCCTCCAGTGGCTTTTATTCATCTTTCCCTTTAACAGAATGAAAAATGGGTAGTTATGGCTTTGTTCTAAAGTGGCTCATAATTTTGTCTATGTTTTACATCCCAGTTGATTTCTAAGTCCAAATATGGTATTGCTTCTCAAGGGAGATCTCCTTTTCTTCCCCTTCAATCTGTACAGTGCATAATATGTTTATTTTGAGGTCAAGACTATCTTGTAGGTCAACCTGCAGCTGAAAACCTGATAGACTGATGTGTCTGAATGAGCCTGGAGGGGCCGTGGACTTCCATTCTGATGGGTTGACATTGTCAAGCCTTTGCATTTGAGAAAGCAGTCATAAGAACTTAGGAAATTATTTTAAAGCAGTCTTTTCTCTCACCCTGACACCACCCCGTGTTGCTGATGCCTTGTTCCTATATACACACCCCACATCTCTGTATACATGGCTTTGGGCGGTCCGTGCCTTGCGTGTGAATTCCGGCGCTGTGAGAGGCCGGAGGGGCTGCAGGACTCTCAGTCAGGCTCAACAAGAAGAAATTCAGAGAGCCATAGGCGAGGAGGGAGTAGATTCAAGACAAGGAATAGATGTAGGCCATGACTTTATGCAAGGTGAGGATACACAGGGAGTTCTGACTGAACTAACATATTAATGAGCATTTTTCCAAATTATTAGAAATGTGCAGTGCCATTATTTATTAGAAAAAATGAAAACATTGCATATTTGCTTTAGGGAGGTGGGCATATTTTGTTGGTTAGAGTCTCAGGGTCTAGAGGTAGGCAGGTGGCAAGTTGGACTCCGACTGTGTTTTCGGGAACCCTTGACCGTGGGCTGCTCACTGACCTCAGTGCTTACACTTCTCATCAGTGAATTGGGGTGCAGAGCGATCAGCCCTCTTCCACAGAGTGGATGTGAAGAGTAAGTAAGGAGCATATTTCAGGTAGTATTTAGGAAGCCCTCAATTCTTTTGATTTCCAACATGCTTTTTCTTATTGGCACATTATAATTACGCATATTGGTGAGACTCACTGTGATATGCATATAAGCACATAACACAGTCTGATCAGTTTCATTCCCCAGCCTCTCCCCTTTCCTTCCTGTCCTTTTTCTCCCTGGTCTGCTTCTTCAGCTCTACTGTTCACCCTTTTTTTTTTTTTTTTTTTTTTTTTTTTTTTTCAGGTCTGGGGATGGAACCCAAGGGTATTTGACCTCCGAGCTACACCCCCTGCCCTATTTTTTTATTCTTTATTTTGAAACCGGGTCTCACTGAGTTGCAGAGAGCCAGGTCTCAGCCTCCCGAATGCTGGGATGACAAGCGTGCACCACCATGCTAGGCTCTATTTTGTTTCTTAACTGGAGTATTCTTATACAGTAAAGTGAGCTTCATTGTGATATATCTGTACATACATGTGGCATCATTTGGCCGGTTTCATTCCCCAGTACCTCCTCTTCCTCCCCTCCATTCCTCCTGGCCCCCTTCCTCTCCTGCTCTCCCTTCCATTTTAATGATATCCCACTTCATTCCTTGTTTCCCTGTAGCAGCCCTCAGTCCTTACTGACTATGGGTCACTACTTCTGGAGGAGCTGAGTGACCGGCTGTGCTCACTGACGGGCTCTGGTTGCAGCTTCGTGTGACCCAAGCCAGTCTTTTCACTCTCCAGGTCTATGTCAGCTTCAGCCTCCATAGAAGAAGGGATCTGATATCCAAGTTCCTTCTAGAAGGAAAATTTTATGGTTTTAAGGTAAAATTGTATTTCTTTCATAAAGCAAACAGAATAAACAGAGCCTTTAAAAATTAAGACTTCTTTTTACTGAAATAGTCCAGGAAGGCATGCTTGCCAGTAACTTCAGGAAAATGTTGGTTAAAATGAGTTGTTGCTTTCCAGCTGGAAGCTAGTGTTGTCACTGTCCTATCGCCATTCTGCAACCCGCATCAGAAGCTTCTCTGATGAAGGCTAAGGATATCTATTGAGGGCAAGTGGCTTTCCCGGCCTCGGAAAGGTAGCAGTAAGCTTGATATTCTTGCTTTCTTGGTATTTAGAAAGTAACATTTGTGTGAATTCAGTGTAATAAAATTAATTATTGGAGACATGTAAAATACTTTATGGAACATAGCTTATATATACTAAGATATACCCATTTAAGTGTACGGTGGATGAGTTTTGACAAGGTTGGCATTGGTGTTAAGAACCACTGCTGCCGGGCATGGTGGGTGCACGCTTGTAATCCCAGGATTTGGGAGTCTGAGACAGGAGGATCGCAGTTCATGGTCAGCCTCAGCTACTTAGTGAGGCCCTTTGCAACTCAGTGAGACCCTGTTTCAAAATAAAGAATAGAAAATAGGTCTGGGGTTGTTGCTCAGAGGTAGAATGTCCCAGGGTTCCATCCCCAGTACCACAAAAAGAAAAAAAAAAGAACCACTGCCTTATAGACTTCTAAAAACAGTTTTATTGAGATGTACTTCTTTCATATAAAGTGGCTTCCCCCCATCCAGTGACTTGCAGTTTTTCATTGAGTTGTAAAACCACCAAGGCAGTTGTAGACTCACAAGTCTAACTTAGACTCGTTCTCTTCTCCTCCAAAGGAACCCCATTCTCATTAGCAGTCACCCCCCCCCATTCTTCCTTTCCTCCCTCCCCCATTCCTAGCCCTCGGTTATCATTAACCTACCTTGTCTTCAAAATCAATTTGTCTGTCTTAGACATTTCATTAGATAAAACCATACAATAGGTGGTCTATTGTGGTGGGCTTTTTTCACTTAGCACAGTGTTTTCAAGGTTCTGGTTGGTGCATGTATCCGCACTTCATTCCTTCTTATGACCAAAAAATAATTCTGATATATGGATATGCAACCTCTTGCTTATCTGTTTATCACTTGATAGACATTTAGGTTATTCCCATTTGGGGATTATTATGACTAATGGCTGCTGTGAACATCTTGTAAAAGGTTTTGTATAGACTTACACTTTCATTTCTCTTGCGTTTATACCTGGGGATGGAATTGCTAAGTCATATGGTAACTCTGTTTAACTTTTGAGGAACTGCACTGCCATACTGTTATCAGCGTGGTCCAACAACTTTTTGTTACCATCAGTAGTGAATGTATAAGGGTTATAATTTCTGTACATCTTTGGAAAAACTTATTATTCCCCGTCTTCTTGTTTACACCCATCCTAGTGGTGCAAGGTGGAATGTTGTGCCTTTAGTTTGCATTTTCTTGGTGGTTAGATGATATTGAGCATCCAGATGTGCTTATTGGCTGTTTATCCTTTAGAGAAATGTCTATTGAAATCTTGTACACATTTTTAAATTGTATTGTCTTCTTATTGTTGATTTTCCAGAGTTTTTATATGTTCTGATCAGATATATGATTTGCAAATATTTTCTCCCCTCTTGTGGGTTAGCTCTTTACTGTTTAAAAAAAATTGAGTTATTTTTAACTCATATATCAAACATAAAAAGTAGACAAATTAATGAAGTGCCATGTGATGTTTTGATACCTGCATACACTGTAAAATGTGTTTAATTGGGTTAAACGTGTCTATCTCCTCAATCATTGATCATTTCTTTATGGTAAAAACTCTCAAGATCCTTTCTTCTAGGTCTTTGAAATGATACTATGCTGTTGTTGTCCACAGTTACCCTGCCCTGCAGTAGCACACCAGCACCTCTTGCTGCTGTCCAGCTGTGACTTAAGGCCTCCTGTAAGTCTTTCCCCCTCCCTCCCTCCTGACCCACTTTTCCCTCTCCCTCCCTCCATCCTTTCTGTTCTCCCAGCCTCTGGCAACCACAATTTCTACTCTCACCTTCTGGAGATTCTGCCTATGGGTGAGATCATGCAGTACTTGTCTTTCTGTCTCTTTACTTTTTTGATGATATGCTTGAAAGCACAAATGTTTTTAATTTTGATAGCCGAATTTATCTTTCTTTCCTTTGTTACTTTTGCTTTGGGTATCATATCTAAGAAGTTATTGCCTAAGCAGGCGTGGTGGTGCACGCTTGTAATCCCAGCGCTTGGGGGGCTGAGACAGGAGGATTGTATAGGTTCGAAGCCAGCCTCAGCTACTTAGTGAGGCTCTCAGCAACTTAGTGAGACTCTGTTTCCAAATAAAAATATAAAATAGG
The DNA here is from genome assembly GCF_963383645.1 of Muscardinus avellanarius. NCBI lineage: Eukaryota > Metazoa > Chordata > Mammalia > Rodentia > Gliridae > Muscardinus > Muscardinus avellanarius. The sequence goes on along the minus strand of NC_137805.1, from coordinate 7,758,233 downwards.
TCTGGGAGTGTAGCCCAGAGGTAGAAAGCCCCTGGGTTCCACCCCCAGTACCACAAAAAACAAACAACAACCAAAAAAACCAGAAGTTATTGCCTTACCAAGGTGCTGGAAGCTTACTCCTTTTTTTCTTCTTCTAACATTTTCATAGTTTTAGCTCTTATATTAATGTCTGCGGTCCATTTTGAGCTAATTTTTGTGTATGGTTTGAGGAATGGATCCAACTTCATTCTTTTGCATGTGGTTATCCAGTTGTCCTAACACCATCTGTATGAACATATGTTTTCTTTTCTTTTCTTTTTGATTCTTTCCCTTAATTCTCAGAATCACATTATAGACTTTGAAAGAAAAACAATAGCTCCCGCTTCTCTCTCTCTCCATCCTCTACCCCCACCACTGAGAAACAATCACACTAAACTCTTAGCTGCTGCTCCTCCTCCTCCTCCTCCTCCTCCTCCTCCTCCTCCTCCTCCTCCTCCTCCTCTTCCTCCTCCTTCTCCTTCTTTTTGTGGTACCAAGGATTGAACCTAGGGGCATTCTACCTCTGAGCTGTATACTCAACCCTGTTTTTAACTCTTTGGTTTGAAATAGGGTCTCACTAAATTGTGGAGGGCCTCACTAAGTAACTGAGGCTGGCTGTGAGCCCATGATCCTCCTGTCTCAGCCTCCAGTACTGGAATCACATTGTGTGCCACCATGCCTGGTTGGCCTCCACATTTCTAAATAGCATGCTTAATTGGAAATTTCTTGAGTACTATTAGAATTCAATATTTCTAACTTTGACATATTTTTATATAAATTCCTATAGTGTTTCATTACTAAGATAATATTTCATACTGTTATGACAATATTTATTGCTGAGTCAAGCAGTATATGCTCTTATTACATTTCCTTTCTCTATAATTCTGCCCCCTAGCAGATAATCCTTCATATATAGAGACATAGATACACTTTTATTGGCACATTGTAATTACTCTCATAGTGAGGTTCAGAGTGATAGAGACATATGTACTCATAGTGCTTGGTTTTTGTTCCAGTCTGGCTTCCACCCCGCGCCCTCCCCTCGCCATACACACAGCAGCTCTCCAGCAGCCCCGCTTTGGCCCCCCTGCCCCCTAGGGAAGCATGGGTGTTTCCCTCAGAGACCTGTTACAGATACGGAGGCACCTAATGTCCAGTCCAAGGAAGCCCCTTACCCAAAGTCCTTACGCATTGGTATTTTCTCCCTCAAGGCTACTGAAAATGAATGAAAATGCTGTCAAGAAGCTCTTATACTCAGAATTTCAGTGTTACTCCTCGAGGCTGGAACTCTAGGATCCAAGAGGTTGCTAGGGAAAGGCCACAGGTGACACTGCATCCCCAGGTCTGGCCCCCGCAGCCCAGGGCTTCCCTGCCATACTGCCCTCGTTCAGAGGCTGCTTCTGCTCAACTTGGGATTTTCTTTCTGTCTCTCTTGATGTTGATAGCAATTTATTATTCATACACTTATAGTGCAGTGGGGAGAATCAGCTATGCAGACCTGCTTGGGAATCACACGAGGCAGCAGAGAGAACAGACAGGGTGTAGGGGAGGCACTGTAGCATAAGAAGCTGAGAATTCCTTGTTCCGTGGAGGCCATGACTGATTTGTTGCAATAATTATGAGGGCTGGCAGGGAGCTGATGTGTTATACTGCAGACCGATAAGATTATGATACTATAATGCTGTATCAAGCCATATACTAGAATATGGATCACACATATTTAGTTGCATATAGCATAAACTAGGAATATATAACATATACTACTTTTGTACAAAACTATATGATGTACCACATATTGTATATGTATTTATACATATACACACACATACACCCTGTTTATACTAGGTAATGTTGTACTATATAGCACAAGTCCCTGCGGATATAGATGCAGAAAGCCTCAGTAAAATATGAGAAAATGAAATCCACCAATATATAAAATGTAAATATATTTACATTTTAAATATAAAATAATATATATAATTATTCTCCATATAGTTTTAAGGTGCTTGGCGCTTTAGCTTTGTGGGCACAACAGATAATCTGAAAAATTTACAGTTTAGGAACAGGAGTGCTAGAGAAGGGCAGCCTCTGAGCAGGAAGAAAGGCCAGTTCTCTGGTGCAGATGGCCACTTTGAAATTCGGTATTGTGTCACAAACAATTATGTGATTAATGAAGACCAGAAATAGACATCGCTTAACGTTATTGCAGGCAGTCCTGTGATCACACAGAGGCGCCACCTTATTACAGCACTCCTCAGCTACTGGTCTCCTTCTCTCCTCCTCTCTGCCACCTTCCCTCAAGAGATCCGGTTGTCCCCTCAGCTGTGGGCTCGGTTGTCCACAGTCAGCTGTGGTCTGAAGACATTACTGTAGTGCAGTGTGGAGGTAAGACGTTTTGGGAGGAAGTCATGTTCATTTTCGTTTTATTACGTATAGTGCTGTCATTGTCCTAGTAGTGCTATTTTACTGTGCTTGATGAATAAATTAAAATTTATCTGAGTATGTATAGGAAGAGAAACAATATGTATAGGATTTGGTACTGTCTACAGTTTCAGGCAACCATGGGGGGTATTAAAATGTATCTATGGGTAAGGAGGGACCGCTCTGTTTATTAAACAACTCCTTTGTGCTAGGCATTTTGCCGAGGGCTCTTTATAAACATAAAGTGCTTGAAGGAGTAAGTTTCAATTGTCTGTAAAACAAACCTTATTTAGAATAATCCCTTTCTCACAATTACAAATAAAATAATTATAATGTTATGTCCTATGAGCATTGAATACCTACTGGAGTAAAAATAGAACTATCATATGATTTAGCCATCCCACTTTTGCGTGTGTATCCACAGGAAATGAAATCAGTATGTCAGAGAGACTGCTGCGCTCCCATGTTTATTGAAGCAATATTCTCAATAGCCAAGAAATAGAAACAGCTCATGTACCCGCCAGCTCATGAACAGAGGACGAAAATGTGCCACATACACAGTGGCATACTCTTCAGCCATAAAAAATGAAACCTCGTCACTAATGACACAGATGGTACTGGAGATCCTTAAGTGAAACGAGTCAGTCAAAGAAAGACAAGTCCCACGCAGTCTCACTCCTAGGCGGGATCTCAAATGGCTGACCTCATAGAAGGTGAGAGTAGAATCCTGGTCAGCAGAGGCTGGGGAGAGCCGGCCGGAGGGACAGGTGGGGCAAGATGGTGCAGAGTTGCAGTTGGAGAGGAGCAAGACGCCGGTGTGCTGGTCTACAGGAGGGTGACCATGGGTAGCAGGACTGGCCTGTACATTTTAGAAAGCTAGGAGAAAGGGTTTTGAAGGTCTTTACCATAAAGAAATGACAACTGTTTGAGGAGATAGATATGCTTAGCCTGATTTAACCATTGCACAATGAATACATGGATTGAGACACTGCATGTTAAACCATTTAAAAAAATATATATATATATAATGTTTTAATTTGATGCATCAGTTAAAAATATAAATTTGACTTTTACAAGAATACCTACTGGGAACTGGATGTAATAATTTAACCCTATCTTTCATTTCTAAATACAATTCAGAATGGCATCCATATCTTTAAAATTGTTTATGTCCAGTAAGCAGAAGCGTCTATGTATGGATGTGATATATGTGTTTGTGTCTTTGGTATGTAATAATGTTTTTAATATTTGTCTCTTCATGTCTTATTGCTGTTATCACACTGGCTTAGTTAACCAAGGGACCTATTATTAGTACATGTACAGATTCCAGAACAGATAACTTTTTGTGATATGTGGAAGTAAAAACATATTGAAAGTACTGTGTCAGGGCCCAGTCTTCCGTCTGACGATCTGGAAGTGGTCTCAGCCGCGATGGGGCCCAGCCCCTGCAGATTTTCTGGAGGAGGCAGAGGTTAAGATTTTTAGGGCAAATAGAGGGCTGATGTGGAACCAGCAGCATCTACTCTAGCACTGTGCCATCTCTGCTTTCAAGAAGGAACAGCTTTCTCCTTTGAGCTGATTGCACAGTGAACAGAAATAGAGCGTGCCAGAACCACGCCTTGAAATGGGAGGAAGCAACGGGGCAGGTGACAAAGATCAGGAGCCAGAATGAGTGGGAGCGGGCGGGAGGTGGGAGGCGGCTCCGCAGTACAGAGGCATTGAACAGAGAGCTTTGGTTAAGTGTGTCGTGACAGGCACGCACTAGAGATTATTACTAGCAAAGTAAAAGGAGACATGTCTGTTTTGATCTGCTTTTAACAGAAAATGCAGGTTGTATTGCAATGAACGTGATGGGATTATTAGTTTTCCCTTAGTGTTGCCTTTTCCATAGAATCTTAGATCGTTTTGTAAAGAATCTCAGTGGCATAAATCAGTGTTTTTCAAACCTGTTCTCTTCCTTCCCTTTTTAAAGCTATGCAACATTTAAAAAAATAAAGTGATATGATAACAGAGCAAATAAACCCAGAGGTGGAGGAGTGGAGAGGAGGGATTATGTCATCCTTCCCCCAAGCAGCTAGCTCAGTGTTGAGCAAAGGGAAGGATGAAGGTCGGAGGGAGATGCGTGGCTTCTGGCCCTGTGTGCACCCAGGAGAGCGCACGCAGCCTAAAACTGGATTTGCTGACCTGCTGTAGTCTACCACGTGCTTCGCCCTCATTAAAATGGCCTTCTCCTCCCAGATCGGGGCATTCCCTGAAAGGCGCCGTTGTGCCATGTGCCAACCTGTTGGGCGCACTGGACCTCTTCTCTACAGAGCACCCTTCTTGTTCTACCCAGACACAGAACCCAGCCATGCCATGGCGGCCCAGCTGCCAGACCATCCAGGGAGCATCTCTTCGGCCCCGTAGTGCAGCCCATCGGTGCAGAGAATTTGGTGGGAAAGCATGTCAGCACCACCTCTCTGCTTCCTGAAGCTTTCACTGGGTCTTGATCACTTTGCTAGACCTGCCTGTGACTCACTGAACCCAAGTGCAAATAGAGGTCACACCTTTCCTCTGCACCACACCTCTTGGCTCAGGATGGACTAATGGGTACAAGGACATAGAAAAGGTGGCTAGAATTGCCTCCCTGGCCAGACAGGTTCCAAGTTCAGTTCAGTGAGGAAGGAGCACTCTGCCAAGAGACACTAGGACAGTCACTGAGAGAGAGAGAGAGAAAGAGGGGGGGGGGCTGGTAACATTCTCTTCCTGGTAGAACATTATATGAAATGTGTTTCTACTTAATTCATTAGGGAGTTGAATTCACGTAAGAAACATTTAACTAGCTTTTATGTAATCATTAGATTGATGAAAAATTTTCTCCTTTCAGCTGACCTGTGTATGTTGATGTCAGATGCTTTTGTATATTTCACTATAGAGACATGATTATATGGAGAGATCAATCGTAGGATAGAGTAATTGCCCCTTTACTTTTTTAAAATGTTGCATTGAACTCTAATTGCTTCCAAAATGAGACTGGAGGCATCACAGAAGATGAAGACTATGGCTGCTTGTTCACATCAGCCCAGCCCACTGCCTAGCACTGAGCACCAAGTGCTTACTGAATGAATGGTTTATTGCAGGTGATGATATATTTGAGATGCTTACTCTAGAGCATAGTAAGCTTTAAAGTCATGAGCAGATTAACAAGTCTTTTTAGTGTTACCTTTCAAGTAAACATGTCACTTCATCATTTAACTACATCTGAATTCTTATTTGAATCTCTTAAGAGAGAGTGTGTGTGTGTGTGTGTGTGTGTGTGTGTGTGTGTGTGTGTGTTAGTGTTACTGGGGATGGAACCCAGGGGCCTTCTACAACTCTGAGCTACATCCCCAACCCTACTTTATATTTGGAAACAGGGTCTCGCTAAGTTGCCAAGAGCCTCACTAAGTTTCCAGGGCTGGCAGCAAACCGGCAATCCTCCTGTTTTGGTCTCCAAAGTACTGGGATTACGGGCGTGTGTCATCACACCCAACTAAATCCACCTTTTAAAGGATGTGAAACAGAACCTGGAGTATACTTTTTGGTTTTTTAGTCAGTAAGAGGGGGCATGTTTGGAATATTCTTCTCCTCCCCTTGGCTTGCCATGGGCCCTGGGCGGGTGGGACAGCTGGTCTAGCAGAATGCCTGTGGCTTGGGCTGGGTAGTGCCTAAAGCAGAAGGGCTCAGCGGTGGTGGCAGCCTCATTTAGGTCCAAGGCTGTGGGAGGTTGTCAGTCTCAGGGGGTTGGTAAAGTGGACCAGCTGTGTCCATTTGGAATTTATTACAGTCAGGGAGGGCTCACGGAACTCCAGCGGGAGGGCCCTCTGCAGCGCTTGCCCTGACTGCTCCCTGTGGGATCGGTGTGGCTCTTCTCAGACTCTGCTGCAGCCCTTCGGGGCCCAGGGGAGACAGGTGACAGGCAGAGCCATACAGGGGATGCTCTTGACCACTGTCCTCTCCTCCTTTGTTGCTGCTGAAAAACATTAAGTGATTGTCCCATCGGCTGTGGCCAGGCCTGGGATGAAGTCAGCTTAGGGCTCCCAGGGGCCCACTCGGTGGTGATGAGAAAATAGTCATAGGGGAGAGGTTTAATTGGAAATTCAACTTGCTATATACATAAAAATGTCTTTGATGTTGAAAATAATTAATATTTTGTGAGTCACTTTCAAGTTTCTATTTGATCGGGGGGCGGGGGTGAGGGTGGGTAGTGGAGCTACAAAAGTGTTAGCTCGTTTTGTGTGTGCAGAAGAGAGTACAGTTGAGGCCAAGGAAGACTGGGGCTCTGCCAGAGATCGCCATTTCATCTTATCTTTTCGGAGCCTCAGTTTGCAGGTCTTGAAAGTGGGGGCAATGGTTGACTCTTGGCCACATCTGAAGCTTGGCATACTTGGAAGGCTGATGCCCCCCCCCCCCAACACACTCTTCTAGATCCTCTTTCTCCGCCTTATGCCTTCCACCTTCTGGGCTCGTTTCTTTGTCTGATGGAAGGCACTTCTTGTAGTTCCCTGAGGAAGGCATGTGGGTGGTGCGTTGAAGTCCTCTTCCGGCTGCTCCGCTCTGGGCCTCGCCTCCTGTTCTGGTCTCTCAAGCCTCGTGCTGCTCCTCGTCGTGTTCTCCTTTGTGACTCCGCATCGCCGTGCACCTTCAGACCCTGCATTTGTTCACCCTTTTCCGCTATCTGGAGGGCCTTTCCCCAGCTTTCTACCTGGTTAAACTCTAGTCATCAAACTAGAGCTCTGTTCAGGTGATAAAATTATAAATTGGCAAAGTCTACGAATCCCACTTTGAGATAGCAACGCAGAGTCAGTTTTCAAGAAGGTGTGTGGGAACTGTTGGGTTTAGGTTTGTCAACTGTCCTGTTTCTTTTTGAAGTATGATAAGGTATAATTAATTAACAAATAAAATTAATAGGGTTTCTGCAGAGAAAACAACTTTTGGCATAACAGAAACTTTAAAACTGGTGAGCCAGCTAACAGGTGTGAACTGTTCGGAATATGTGTTCAAGACTTCCACTCAGATGTTGTTTCCATCACATTATTATTATTATTATTATTATTATTATTATTTTGGTGGTACTGGGGTTCCTGGAAACCCTTCTATTTCCAGGCAACACTCCCAGACCTATTTTTTTTTTTTTATATTTTTATTTGGAAACAGGATCTCTTAAACCAGTGAGGCTGGCTTCGAACCTGCGCGATCCTCCTGTCTCCGCCTCCCAAGCGCAGGGATTACAAGCGTGCGCCACCACGCCCGGCCCCATCACATTATTTTTATGTCCTGAAATGATTTGGGTAGACCACTCTATTAGTTTCCTAGGGTTGCTGGAACAAATTACCCCAAACAAAGTGGTTTCAAACAACAGCAACGTATTGTTTCACAGTTCTGGAGGTCAGAAGTCTGCAGCTGAGTTGTCAGTCGGGCTGTTATTCTAGACGCTCTATGGCAGAGTCCATTCTTTGTCTCTTCAGTTAGTTTTTGGTGAAAATAATATAGTTTATATTTATTATTATAGATTATGGTTTCTGGTGGAAACTAGTATAGTCTTGTCACCATATCCTGCTGCTTTATCTTTATATCACCTTTTCATTTGTGTGCTTGTTTTCTTTGTGTCTTTTATAAGGATGCGAATGATTGCATTTAGGGCCCATCTGGATAGTCTAGGGTGCTCCCTTTATCTCTGAAGATCCTTTTTTTTTCCCCCCAAAGAAGATAGCATTCCCAGCTTCCAAGAATCAGGACGTAGACAGTGGGGACCACCATTCAGGCCCACGCCAGCCTCCAAAGCACGGGGCTCATTAAGATAGATGGTCTCTGCTGATGACCAGCTGGTCATGGTGAACCCATATTAACTAATTCACTTAACCAATAAACATACCGTAAACCAAGCCCTGTGCTAAGGCTTCTTTATCAAAGCTAATAAAAATTAAACTCTGACCCTCAAAGAGCCTGCAGTGTTGCCAGAAACACCAGCATTCCCACTAGAGCCCTTAAGCTATTATTTGAACACATTCTTGAATAACCATAGAAATAAGGAGTTAAAATAGAATGAGAAACTCTGGCAAGAATATTAGCCACATGTGTAAAGTACGAGGGAACTAGGAAGAAAAGTAGACTCATGATCCAACACTCAGGTGTTTGGAGCTGACTTTTAATGTGCGAGTGGCCTCTGGATATAAGCAGGAACCATCCAGGCTTTAAACTCTCAGCAGAATCTTTTCAGTGTATTCAGTATAAGCCCCTTTACCTCTTCCTAAAGATTCACCTCATCTCCACGGAAGCTATTTCCATAAGGTGCAAGGCAAATGGCAGGTACTATCCGCCCTCAGAATTGCTTTCATTTGTTTTAAGGTACCTGATTGTATTCACAGTTATTTCCAGGGAATTCTTATATGACTCTCTTGGACTCAAGAAGAAAAATAACCTACAAATCTAAAAATGACTATCTCTGATAGGATCTAGTCGAGGGGTTTATTACAGTTTTGGATATATTAGGTAGGTTAGTACTACTAATGAAATACCCAAGTTTGTTAGATGAAATACCAAAGTTTATCAGTTGTTTTTTTTACAAGAGCAAGATAAAGGAGGGAGAAGAGAGAGAGGAGAAAGAAGGAAGGAGAGAGGAAAAAAAGGAGGAGGAGGAGAGGAATAAGGAGGGAGGGGAGAGGAAGAGGGAGAAAGATTGACACATACTTAAGGTTACCTATTAATATAATTATACCTTTTCTTTTGCATTCCATTCTGCTTTTTCATTTGTGAAAGAAAAGGATAGAGGGACAGCTGGTGTTTCTGTAATTGCATATAACCTCAAGTCTGCCTTATCTATGCACTCTTGAAATGGGTCGCAAATGTTCACCTCTGTCTTGGAAGCACTGATTAAAAACACGCACGCACGCAGATGCAGACATGATGTTTTACCTGTGTGAAGTAATTAAACATAATGGTTGTGGAACAACTATTTATTAGGAATTGTATCTTTTTTGCAGTATTAGTGATGTTCTACCACTGAGCTACTCCCACTGGTCTTTTTATTTATTTTGAAACAGGGTCTTGAACTGGGGTTTAATCTGTGATCCTCCTATCTCAACCTACCAAGTACTAGGATTACATACAAACACCCCCATACATAGCTTATTTTTTACTTTTTGCAGTACTGGGAATGGAACCCAGAGACATTCTACCTCCAAGCTACACCACCAGCCCTATTTTTTATTCTTTATTTTGAAACAGGGCCTGAGTTGCAAAGGGCCTCAGTAAGTAGTAGCTGAGGCTGTCTGCGGACTGTGAGCCTCCTGTCTCAGTGTCTGGAATTCTGGGATTACAAATATGTACCACCACGCCCAGCTTCCCTGCTTACTTTTTAATTTTTGAAGTTTATTAAAACATAGTTTTCAGTTCTCAGTAGATAATTCACAATATTATATTAAGACGTTTTTCAACATTTTACGATTCTCAAAACTTCTCTGAAAAGTTTGAAATGATTTCAAAACAAAAGAGAACCAGAGCAATTAAGGAAAACAAAGAATCTTTGTGGTTAACCTGGGCCCTTCATGGGAACATGACATTATTTTGATAAACATCATCATTATTGAAATGTCATTAATTCTCATGGTGAGATGCATTCATTCTAGTGGAATTGGCATCTTCCAGAGTCACTCTCTTCTCCATTATCTGATTCTCATGAGTAATAACAGAGGCAACAAGGAACATTTATAGAGTAGAAAATAATTTTACTTCAGAAGATAAAGAGCTAATGGAAGCCAAGCATCATTGACCTTGCTATATTCTTGGAAATTTATTTTTCTTCTTCTCTCTTCTTTCTCTCTCTCTCTTCCCCCCGCTGGGGATATGTTATTATTGTACTACCGGCTCTTTGGACTAAGCCCTAGACCTGTCTCTTTTTGTGCCCAGACATGGTAGGGGAGGAAGGGGATTGGCTTGCCAGCCCAGCCTGAAGACCTTGCTGTCCACGTAAAGATACATGCCTGACCAAAGTGGCTGGCCAGCACTCACCCTACTAGTCAAGTTTCCCTGGGCTCAGCATTTTTGGCTGGTGATATTAGACATTTCTGTAATTTGGGATTTCTTCCAGAGCATAGATATAGACATCTTCAGCCACCTCCAGCTATGTGACCATGCGCGGTTGGTGGAGAACTCCTGCAGTTTCCTTGAGCCACATGGCTTACTGACTTGACAATATTTGTTATTTCATTAGATCCGTGCAAGTAGATAATTGTGCTGATGCCTCAGTGAGCTATTTGGGCAGTGGATTTCTGAGTCTGTTTGCTTTCTTTATGCTTTTCTATTTTTAACTGTATTTTATAATAATAAATTTAAGATGGTGTCTAAGGACCAAAAAGTAGATTGAGATTTTGCTCCCAATTTTGCTTTTAACTTTTGAAAAGTCCTGTTTTAGGAGGAGCAGGTAGATATAATTTTCCTGTCATGCTAATGAGAGGTTTCATTTTTATAATTCAACCTTATGTTTTATTCTTCAGCCTCGAGGTAGAAGATAAAATAAATGGCCTGTTAAAATGTGATCATGCAGCTGGGTGAGGTGGCACAGGCCTGTTACTGAGGAGGCTGAGGCTGAAGGATCCCAGGCGTGATACCACTCTTAGTGAGTTCTCAAAATAAAATGTAACAATAACAAAAATGGCTATACCTTGGTGACTAGTTCCTACCTAGCATGTATAGGGCCTTGGGTTCATTCCTTGGTACCTAAAATAAAATAAAATAAAATGCAGTGAAGTAAAAAAGTGACCCTGGTCACCTATCCTTTTTTTCTTTTGAACCTAGTTTTGCTATAATTCCACGTCTTTAAGAAAGGTGGAACACCGAAATTATTGAAAATTCAAGAACTCTCTCATAATTGCTGTCATATAATATTTTTCCCCATTTCTAGTCCACCTGGATATAAAGCAGTGTAAGCCCAAACGAGCAGGTTTTTTTTGGTGCCAGGAGAATTTCATGAGTTCGGGAAGCCGTTTGAACCTCTGCCCTCAGGTTGGCAGTTGTTTTATTTCTTGAAGAAGTCCAAGACCATGAGCAATCTACAGAGGTTCCACCTACAGAGCCAGTGTTGGGAGCCAACCAGCAGAACTGGCCGTGTGGAGATTGTAGGTCTTTCTACAGCAGTTTGGGGTGCCTCGCCAGTACTCAGGCATAGAACATGGTGATTATCGGAAGTTTTTGCAGTTTATATTGTGAACAGTTTGATATGCTATGTGTAAAATACTTAATTTACAGGAATCTACTTTGTAAAAACAGGTGTGTGTGTGTGTGTGTGTGTGTGTGTGTGTGTGTGTGTGTTAGAGTGTTTTGCAGCAGGATGAATAAAGACTATTTTTGGAAACAAAAATCGTGTAAAGAGGCTTCCATATGTTGCCTGCCACGGAGTAAAGCAAAGCAGTCCCAGAGATAAGGCTTTAGAGAATTGAAGCAAAGTAATACACTGGTTGGTAGTTCCATTTATTGCTTAGTCTGTACGTTTCTGGTATGAGTTTGTGTGTTTACATAATTCAGTGAATCTTTGAGCTTTTTTTCCTTGTGAGGTCTATTTAAACATTTGGAAATATCAGTGAACATAGTACGATTGGTGTTTTGTGGCTTTTAGCTTTTGATTTCCCTCCGAAGCTACCGCCTTGCCTTTAACTTTGATGAAGTTAAGAGCACCAGAGAGCAGGAGAAGATGATTACCAGTGGTTAATAATGTCCCGATGTTTTAGGAGTTTGGGAAGCGTGCCCATTTCCATGAAGGAGTCTGAGGGCTCACGTGGTGAGAAGCTCCCTGGCCACATGTAAATTGAGAAGTAGATTCCCAAATCAGTTTTGATTAAAATGGGAATTTGAGCCTGCCACTGAGAAGCAATCATCTTGCTATAAATTATTTATGGCATGACCATAAGGGTTTGGTATAGAGGCTGTAAGCGTTTTTCCATCTTGCCCCCAAAACTGCTTTGATTATAAACAGAAGATAACTAATTTCAGTATTGAAATAAACTTTTAAAAGGGAGGTTTGATTCTCTAAATTAACTCTAAGGTGGAAAATAAAGAACAATTACCAATGTTTTTCAAAAGAACTGATGCTACAGATAGATTCCACAAAAAAGTATAACCGTTAGAACCCCAAGTAACACCATTTATCACGTTAGACACATGAGCTGTTTTCTTAAAGTACACCAGTGGCCTAGGGAGCTTATATTTGCAGAGTCCTCAGCTTTACACCATATTTATATGATTCCTGTGCTGACTAGGTTATGTCTCCCTGTGTAGACTGCACACAGATAGCCTGCTGAGCCCCGTGACATAAGATGAAGGGGCCCACTGGACAGATACTGGGTGGTGCCTTGCTTGTGGTGGGGTCAGAATCCCTGCCTCTGGCTGCTACGTCTTGCTTGAGGACCAGAGCGGTCTTGACAGAGAAGGTCAGTTGCATTTAAAAAATTGGAAGACTGATGAATACAGACAGTGTTTCATAAGTATTTGGAGAGATGCTGCATTCTCTGCTCTTGTTGGACAGTTTGTACACCTCTTGAAGATCCACATTATGGAAAGGACCTTGCCTTCTTGGGTTCTTTCTTCTACTACCCCTATAATTCTCTTATTGTTTTTAACACTTGTATTTATTCAAGCGTATCCCTTCTTTCCTATGTGCCAGAAATGGTTCTCAATATGGGCGCACAATTTTGAATAAGACTGACAAGGTCCTTGGTCTAATGAAGGTGATGTCTTCTTCAGGGCAAGACAGACAGGGCACAGGGAAGAAACGAGATGATTTCGACACAGGCCGGGCATCCCTAGTCTGAAAATTCAATTGTAAATTGTAAATGCTTGAAAATCTAAAACATTTTAAACACTAACATGATGCTCCACGTGTTCTGGATTTGGGACTTCCTAATTGGGGCTGCTCCACTGATAACGTCTAAGCAAAAATTCTGAAATCTGAAGTCTGAAGCACTTCTGTTCCTGAGATCAGAGATGCGTGACCTATCCTAAGAAGTACAATAAGAAAATAAAAGACATAGTTAGGTGACTCTTGACTGAGGTGGCTGTGGTTTAGACAGGATGGTCAGACAGGAGTCCTGGAGCTGGACTGGAATGGAAATAGGGAGTTCCCTCCCAGGGATCTGGGGGAAGTGGCTCCTGCGGAGGAGGGCAGGTGCAGAGCCCCTGAGATAAGCAGAAGCCATGTTTCAGAGGACACATATTGCGGTTGTTTCCCATTTGTCTCTCTACTCTGTGTGTTACACTGGTTCTCAGGACAGTTTAATTTCTTTATACATTCCAATCTGTCATTGTAAATATCCTCCTTCTCCTGTGATTCTTGTTCCAGTGAAGTCTTTGACAGTTTTTGGCAGGGCTTGTTTTTTTTTTTATTCCGAGCCTCATCTGGGTCATCCAGATGTTGACTGACGGCCGCAGTCTCCATAGTCCTGTTCCTGTGCCATGGTGGTGGGCGAGGGGAATGGAAGTGATCCAGTCTTAGGTGGGAGAAATGGTAGAACTTCCATCTATATTAGTTTATTTAATTAAGAAACTAATCAGGCTGCAGCTTAGTGGTACAGCACTCATCCAGCACGCAAGAGGCCCTTGGTTCAATCCCCCCCCGCCCCAAGACTCAAAATCAAAACAAAGCAAACAAACAGAAAAGGGCCAATAAAAAGATTGATGTTCCCACAAAGAAAAGTGAAATGTGTGAGGAGGTGGGTACGCCAATGACTTTGACCTAATTAGCCCTCCGTGTATCCGTAATAGCATCACATGGTATTCCACAGACATATACACTCCTATTTATGAATTCTGAAGTCGGTTTCAGCACCCTCACAAGGCGGGGTGCAGGGGGGTCCTCTGGGGGGTGACCCGTGGAGGGAGGAAGGGACCCCTGGGTGTGGAGGGTGTGACAGTGGCGTCCTCCCCTTTGGCTCACTCTTCCCATTGGCACTTCTGCAGCCACGTGCCACGGGTGTGATCAGTGCGATTTATTTCATGAAAGGGCCCCATCTCCATGTCTAGTCTCCCCTCACCCTCTGCACAGTGGCATATTGTGGAGAAAGACCAAGGTTTTGAATCGAGAGAGCTTCACGTCCTTTTATACCCCTCAAGATGGGTGCACGCAGCCAGGCTGGGATTTAGACTGGGCTATTTTAACCCATAATGGGTAGAAGCTGAAGAAAGAAGTGGACTTCTGTAAGCTGCAAGAGATATATTTCTGTCAGGAGGGGGAAACTTCAGAACGGCTCTGGGAAAACTCAGCGAGCCTCACATTTGTGTGCACGAAGCAGAGATCCGCCTTGAAGTGGAGAGGAGTTTGAGATAAATCACTGTGGGAAGACAGAATCCGTGTAGGAGCTTTGTGAGTCGTTCCTTTGGATAGTTTGGTCCTGTTACGTGAAACATCCCTCAGCTTGTTGAATGATTTTTACTTCCAGTCTACTTTCTGATTTCACATTCCTATCTCCTTTCTCTTTGGTTATGGCTTCCCCGGGGATCTCCTTATAGCTCCTCCTGGGAGTGGGAGTCTGAAGGGCTGCAGAGTGAGGAGGGGTGAGGAGGATGGAGGGGCCGGGCAGGCTTCTCTCCTGCTCAGATGCTTTAGACCAGCTTATGCCTCAGGGGTGGCAGTGACAAGGGCCTGGGCACCATCACAGGGAAGTAGAGTTGGCTCCAAGTGAAGGAATGGGTTTGCAAGTCCTCCCCTGCCCTGTCCTCCCCTTACCCCACCTTCCCTTGCCCTCCCTCCCTCTCTCCTTGCCTAATTGGGAACTTCCTATGGGCCAGGCATTGCTAAGCATCAATAACTAACAAAGCATGAATAACTAACAGAAATAGATGCAAACCTCAACCTCATCTTTTGAAAGAAACTGGCCTTCACACCAACCATACAGAAGCAGGAAGAAGTGCAATTGTGAACCATTATTTCAAAAAGAGGGAAATAGTGGCACACGCCTATAATCCCAGCTACCCAGAAGGCTCAGGCAGAAGGATTACAAATTCCAGGCCAAGCCCAGGCAACTTTGTGAGACTGTCTCAAAATAAAAAATAAAAAGGGCTGAGCATGTAGCTCAATGGTAAAGTACACTGGGTTCAATCCACAGCACAGAACTTAAGAAAAAAAAATTTGGGACATGATGCTGCCAGCCAGATAAAGGGAGGGTCATCTTAGTCTGGAGCCTCAGAAAGTTTCCATGATGGAGAGCCAAGACTGAAGGAAACCCTGGTGTGAGCCCATGGGAGGTGGGGCAGAGCAGGGTGCAGAGTGCCTTCTAGCAGTGCCAAGGTCCTGTCTCTTCTGTTCTGCGTTTAACTCTTGGCACAGGGCTGGTATCCCATGTACACCCAATAAATAAAAGCCAAGGCCAGCAGGACTGGAGCAGAACCGGAGGAGGTGAATTGGCACAGCACTGGAGAATCTGGCAGGCCCAGGCCTCTCAGAAGTTTGTAGGTAACAAGACCATGTTGGTTACCATGAGGATAGAGACCGTTTTTAGAGCAAAAGGGGATGCTATTAATAATTATGTCTGGCTGGGTGTGGTAGCACATGCCTGCAATCCCAGCACTTGGGAAGCTGAGACAGGAGGATTGCAGGTTTGGGGTCAGCTTTGTCAACTTAGTGAGGCCCCCAGCAATGTAGTGAGACCCTATTTCAAAATAAAAATAGGTCTAGGAATGTAGCTGGGAGGTAGACTGCCCCTGGTACCAAGCTCCAGTACCACTATTATTACTACTACTACTACTACTAATAATAATAATAATAATAATGATGATGATGATGATGATGAGTCTGAATAGCAAACTGGGATGCGTGGTCAGCCTCTCACAGGGTATTACACTCTGAGCGCAGTAGCACTCCTCTCAAGAGATCTGGAGATGGCGCTGGGGCTGGGGTGGAGGCAGGGCATGGCTCCGTCTCTCTAGCAACGGAATGGAAACGGGCTGAAGGTGCATTGGCACAGCAGTGGGCCAGGACACGAAATGACTCTGGCTGGAGGCAGGGGTGGAGGTAAACCCAGGCTGTGTGGTGGCGTACGTGCGGTTTCTAAGAGGGAGATGTCAGGATCTCTGAGCCTGCGCAGGGGAAGGAGCAGGTTTGGGAAGAATGTGTAGTTCGGGGCAGGCTGAGATGTCAAGGTAAAGGTTTATGAGGTTTCCTCCTCCATCTTATGAATTCCTAAGCTGTAGAGGAATGATGTCACCCCGCCCAGGTTGCAGGCACTTTTTTGCTCCAATCTCAGCCCCTCCACCCGACATTCGCGCCTCTCTCATGCCTAAACTGTGAACCATGAACACATTCTTTCCTTCACTAGAGATGCATGTTTAGAAGCAAACGCCGAGTAAACCTGCAGAGCAGGACAAGTGGTCTTCAGGCCCAAAAGAGAGAGCTCTGCTTAGAGAGCCTGGACACCCTGAGCTGCAAACGCTCTATTGGGAAGATGAGCTGGGAAACACTAGAGGGAGAAAAGGGAGCAGACACGGGGACTGGAGACTCCACCAAAGAAAGCTGAGAAGCCCGGCCCTGGAGGGGAATTTGTGTCTGAATTTAGAAGAGGTCCTGGCTTCAATCTCCAGTAGTATCTATCATTTGCAAACTTCTTATCTATTATTTATAATAATTCCCCATTCAGAGATCTTCAAAGCTAGTGGGGAATTTTGTGTAGTTCTGGAGCTCTCTTTTTGCTTTTCTATTGTGACCAAAGTACATCACAAGAACAACTCAGAGAAGGTGAGGTTTATTTGGTCCATGGGTAGCCGGCTCCAGGGCAGAAACATTGTGGTGGCAGAGGGTGGCAGAGGAAAGCTACCTAGCCCATGGCAGTCAGGACACAGAGAGAACCGAAGGGAGGGACCAGGGACAGAGAGAGCCCACAGGCCAACAGCACCCCCAGCCACACCCTACCTGCCTGTATTACCATCCAGCAATCCATTCACATTACTAACCCATCAGTGGATTTATCCATGGGTGAAGTGAGAGCCCCGATTTAATTATTTTGCCTCTGAACATTTCTGCATTGCCAACACATGAGCTTTTCTGGGCAGTGCTCTATATCCAAACCATAACAAGCTCCCATGGCCAGCACGACTTTAAAATGTGGTAGATGAATTGCATTGACCAGTGTTGGAATGATTTGATCGTTTAGCTGTCTGTTCATTCATCCAAAAGAAAGGAAAAGCAAAGGGCCTATGTCTTTGCCAGCAGTTCCTCAGGTTGCTGGATGAGCCGGGCCCCAGGAGGCCCTACCTTGGTGTCGACTGCAGGTAGCGCTGCGCTTCCTGAGTGCTGCCAGCCTGCCCGCCATTGCCCTCTTCTGGTAAGGGGCTAATGCTACAAACGTGCTGAGTTTTACAAGGAGAACTCAAGCTCATTTTTCACTTTGGTCAACTTTGCTCTGCCAGCTGGCACAAATCCCTATACTGAAGTGAGTGTTTGGTTTAAAATGTAATGTATACTCAGATGGTGGAGCCGTGTGAGCGTCTAACCTTATTTACAGTTTTGGCTTGTGGGGACTACCTTGGATACCCATATCATTTTCCACAGTTGGCCACTCTCTTTGGCAAAAGGATTTCTTTCAGCCTTTTCTCTGCCTGCGAAACCCTGTCTGGCTGCTTCGTTAGCCTAACACATGTGTGAATTTGCATCATTGATAATGGCAGCAAATGCAGGGAATATGGTTTTAATCAAATTTTAGGATCTAATATCTCTGAAACATTGGGGCACAGGACATTGTGGGCCTGGGAGAAACAATTCAGACTCAGTAGGTACATTTTAGCATTCCTTGGTGACATATTGACACGATTTATAATTTAGAGATGAGGTGTTTTTGTTTTTTTTTACATAGTAGAACTTCAGAATATGTTGAGATAACTTGCTCCCTTGGGAAGGGGCAACGAGAATACAGGGTTACTGCAGTGGTTTAAATGATAACTACTTCACGGGAAATCCCTGTTGTCTTACCTGGTACGTACTATTCCCTGATCAGACTTTGATTGACATCTTCTCTTTTTCCCCAGTAGGGAGGAAGGTAAGCACTGTTTAAAGGAATCTGTAGTAAATGCACAATGTAGGAAACATTATTTTTTAAGGTATCTTTAATATAACTTTTTTTAATTTAGATTTTTAGCTGAGCCATTAAGTAGCTATTTAGATTATTTATTTATTTATTTTTGCGGTACTAGGGATGGAACCCAGGGGCATTCTACCTCCCAGCTACACCCCCAGCCCTACTTTTTATTCTTTATTTTGAGACAGGGTCTCACTGAGTTGCAGAAGACCTCACTAAGTAGCTGAGGCTGGCCTTGAACCAGGATCCTCCCGTCTAGCCTCCCTAATGCTGGGATTACAAGTGTGCGCCACCACGCCCGGCAGCTCTTTGGAATTTAAAATCCGAATATTATTACAGAGAAAGCTGGCTACCATGCTTATTTTTGCTATTAAGGATCTAAAGACATAGGATCATCGTTTAAAGTTTGTTTATTAATCTAATCTTCCAGGAATTCGATAGCAACCGGAAGCTCATCTAATTCCATCTCATTACAATATAGATGTATGAGAAGGATCTTTAAGTATCAGCCCTTCCACCCCAATGCAAAGCCCTCTTTGCAAAGTATACCAGATAAAAATGGTTAGATAACAAGGTCCCTCAAGACAGTGGGTAGTACTATCAATTAAAGTTTTATACAAGTAAGGATGTAGTCTGTTTCTAAAGTGTTATCTGTTATCATTTCTGCATCAAAAAACGTTTCCAGAGCCAGGCATGGTGGTGCACGCTTATAATCCCAGCCATTTGGGAGGCTGACACAGGAGGATCCAGGTTCGCCATCGGCCTCAACTACTTAGTGAGGCCCTCTGCAACTCAGTGAGAGCCCTGTTTCAAAGTAAAGAATTAAAAATAGGGCTGAGGGTGTAGCTCAGAGGGAGAATGCCCCTGGGTTCCATCCCCAGTACCACAAAAATAAAAAATTTCCCCTTCCTCCCTCCCTTCCTTCCTTCATTGTTTAGGCCTTGTTAAAAGTAAACAGTGATATAAGAATGCTTTGTAGAGTGGAGTAGTCAGTTGACCTGGTGATGAATCACAGAATGGAATTATTTTTGCTACCAGATTAAACTCTTGCCCCGTGAAGAAAGCCCTCATTGACGGTGTCTGGCAAAGCCGAGGCGAAATGCTCCCAGCCTTTGTTCTCGTGGTTGGGAGGATGAGCAGTAGCCCAAGGTCTTTGGCCGGATTTTGTAGTGCATCCTTGACTCTGGCCCATTTGCCCCTCTCTTTTGTGTGCTCCCCCCAGCCTTAGATCCCGGTGGATTCTACAGTGCTGGGAAGGCCTCTGGCGCTGCGTAGGAGCTTCCAGACAGAGTTTCTCCATTTTGGCGCTAATGGTCAGATGGACCAGGTGACTCCTGGGTGCTGGCCTGTGCAGTGTAGGATGCTTAGCGGCACTCCTGGAGTCTGCTCATTAGAGGCCAGTTGTGACAACCTAAATGTTTCCAGACATTGTGCACAGGAGTGGTAGGGTCTAACCATCCTCCATTAGGATGTAAAATCACAGTTTAGATTCTGAGTGACCGAGCCCTTCCTTGGCCTTAGTATTTGGAAGTCACCTGCATTATCACATTTCACCAGTAGGTGCTGGTTTATGCACAAGGTGCCCTTAGCCTGAGATTTCCTGATTTGAGGAATTAAGGGTGGGGAACAAATTTCCTGTTAAGGGCCAATACCCAAGGCAGAGTTAATCAAGAGGCACATACCAAAAATAATTTAGCTTCTTTTTTTTCCCCACCAAAGAAAAATATTTAGTTCCCTGTTTGTTAAATTAGGAACAGGCACCATAGAACTTTGTTTTTTTTTTTTTTAAGAACAATTCATTGTAAATTCTCTTCTTGCCATACTAAGGGGGAAAGGCAAGATGAAGAAAGATAGAGGTGAATGATAGATGAATAGAAGTGAGAAATCAAAGACTTGGAAATTAAACCAGAGACTTTGAAGCTCCTTGAAGAGGGCATAGGTCCAACACTACAACACATAGGCACAGACAAACATTTCCTCAACAAGACCCCAAAGGCACAGCAAATTAAAAGGAGAATCAATACATGGGATTGCATGAAACTGAAGAGCTTCTGTTCAGCAAAGGAAACTATCAAGAATCTCAATCGAGAGCCAACAGAATGGGAGAAGATTTTTGCCACCTACACCACTGATAGAGGACTAATATCTAGAATATACAGAGAACTCAAGAAACTCAACACTAAGAAAACAAAACATCCAATAACAAAATGGGCAAATGAACTAAATAGACACTTCACAAAAGAAGAAATTCAAATGGCCAATAAATGCATGAAAAAATGCTCAACATCACTGGCAATCAGAGAGATGCAAATCAAAACTACCCTGAGATTTCACCTAACTCCAACTAGAATGGCCATCATTCAAAACACGAACAACAACAGATGCTGGCGAGGATGTGGAGAAGTGGGAACTCTAAGACATTGTTGGTGGGATTGCAAATTAGTGCAACCACTTTGGAAAACAGTATGGAGAATCCTCAGAAGAATGGGAACAAATCTACCATTTGATCCAGCAATACCACTGTTGGGTATCTACCCAAAAGAAAAGAAACCAAACTACCAAACTAATCCATGTGTATCTATGTTCATAGCTGCACAATTCACCATAGCCAAACTATGGAACCAGCCAAGATGTCCATCAACAGACGAATGGATTACAAAACTGTGGGATATGTACACAATGGAATTTTACTCAGCCATCAAAAAAAACTCAATTACATCATTTTCAGGGAAATGGATGGAACTGGAGGACATTATGCTAAGTGAGATTAGTCAGGCACAAAAAATAAGAAATCAGATGCTTTCCCTAATATGTGAGAGTTAGGGAGAAATGGGTCATACTTTTAACTCTGTTTACATTGTCTTTGGATATACAATATTTTTTTTATTTTTTAGGGAGTTTATTTACCCTTTTGTTGCCTGTGCAATTGAAATCATATCCAAGAAATCACTTCCAATTTCAATGTTGTGAGGTTTTATAACCCAGATTTTCTTCTAAAAGCTTATAGTATTAAGATTTATATTTAGGTCTTTTATCTATTTTGAGTTAATATTTGTATATGTGTTAGGTAACGGTCCAATTTTATTCTTTTTCATTTATTATTATTTTTCAACAATATTTGGTTAAAAGACTAGTATTTCCTCCACCAAAACTTCATGGAAACCTTGTCAAAAATAACTTGTCAATGTTTGGAAGAATTTATCTCTAGGCTTTTATTTAGCTCCAATGGTTTATATATCTGCCTTTAGAACAGTACTACACTGTTTCAATTATTGTAGCTTTATATGGTTTGAAATCAGAAAATATACATCTTCTAGCTTTGTTCTTCTTTGAGATTGTTTTGGGTATCTAGAGTCCATATTCCATATCAGGATAGATTTTTTCTGAAAAATAAATTAATAAATGTATGATAGTTTTACCTAAAAAAAAAAAAAAAGAAAAAAATATTTTCTGGTAAGAAAGAAAGCAAAAAGAAATATTGAAATGTTATCTTTAAGTCATCAAGAGTTTGGTACCAGACAAATGAAACTGTTATGTGAGATTATCAATGTTAATATTGTATAAATTGCTATAATACTAGATGTCAACTACTAAGCCAAGCATGGGAAGGAGGGATGGGGAGGGAATGGGGTGGGGATTGGGTAGGGGCTAACTGGGCGATATGTGCATGTATGTCTACAAAAGTATTTTCTTTATACCACTATGATGTATGAATACATTGCACCAATAAAAAATAAATTAAAAAAAAAAAAAAAAAAAAAAAAAAAAAACCAGCACTAGAGAAAATACTCAAAGAGATTAACTACAAAGAAGAAATAGGTAACACTCACCAGAACCAGAGAAACAAGAGTTTCCATCCAACAGACAACTAAGATTGGTTATCTGTGGAGATTCATTATTTATGTTAGTCTTTTACCTATCTCTAAGTTGTATTGTTTGCCTTTATTGTTGTTAATTTTTAGGATTTCTAGTTGGAATATTAATATACCTTCAGATATAGCATTTGGAAATATTTTATCCAATTCTATTAGTAACTTTTAACTCTGTTTACATTGTCTTTGGATATACAATATTTTCTTTTATTTTTTAGGGAGTTTGTATATTCTTCTGTTGCCTGTGCCATTGAAATCATATCCAAGAAATCACTGCCAATTTCAATGTTGTGAGGTTTTATGACCCAGATTTTCTCCTAAAAGTTTATAGTCTTAAGATTTATATTTAGGTCTTTTATCTATTTTGAGTTAATACTTGTATATGGGATTAGGTAAAGGTCCAATTTTATTCTTTTCCATGTAATTATTATTTTTCAACAATATTTAGTTAAAAGATTATTATTTCCACCACCAAATGTTCGTGGAAACCTTGTCAAAAATAACTTGACAATATAGGGAAGAATTTAGCTCTAGGCTTGTATTTAACTCCAATGGTCTATATATCTGCCTTTAGAACAGTACTACACTGTTTCAATTATTGTAGCTTTATATGGTTTGAAATCAGAAAATATATATCTGCTAGCTTTGTTCTTTTTCAAGATTGTTTTGGGTATCTAGAATTCATATTCCATATTAGGATAGATTTTTTTCTGAAAAATAAATATATAAATATATGATAGTTTCACCTAAAAAAACAGAAAAAAATATGCTCTAGTAAGAAAGAAAGCAAAAAGAAATATTGAAATGCTATCTTTAAATCATCAAACGCTTGGTATCAGACAAATGAAACTGTTATGTGAGATTATCATTTTTAATTTTGGATAAAATGCTATAATACTAGATGTCAACCACTAAGCCAAGCATGGGAAGGAGGGATGGGGAGAGAATGGGGTGGGGATTGGGTGGGGGCTGACTGGGCGATGTGTGCATGTATGTCTACAAAAGTTTGTATCCCACTATGATGTATGAATACAGTGCAGCAATAAAATAAAATTTAAAAAAAAAAAAAAAAAAAAAAAAAAAAAGAAGTGAGAAGAAATAGAACCTGATTAAGAGGGAAGGAAAAGGAATTTGTAAAGGGTAGGGAAGAGACTGAAGGAAGAAACTTTTTAGAATCATTTAGAACCAGTTAGGAGTCATTACCAGCTACCCAATTTGTAGGACGCTCATTTCAAAATTTATCACTTATTATCGACCCCATTTTAAGGAATTAGCAGCTTGATCACTGTTCATAGATGGTCAGTTGCTCTAATTTGTAAATGTACAGAGAATCCCAAGTAGCATTGGAGCACAGAGTGGCATTTGCTGGTATAAGGATCAGGGTATTTTTAGTTTGTAAAGGATCTGCCTCCCTGTTTCTAGTTTGTTGAAAAAAAGTTCTCATTTTAAAAAATTTGAAAGGCACGGACTTTACATAAAACAAGAAGTAAATATTAGGTTGTTCGGTGTATATGTAGTCTTCACATTAAAATAGCTGCTAAAAGGGATGTCATGAGTGAGTCTTAGCCCATCCGGCATATTGGAGCCAGGTAGGGAGCTTTTAAAGCACGCTGACGCTCACTCAGGTCCTCTCTCAAGAGAGATGGGTTTAATGGATATAGAATTTGGATACAGTTATTCTTTAAAAAGCTTCCCAAGTGATTGGAACATGCTACCAAGGTTACAAACCACTTTATAGCTGTGGATTCTCAAAGTGGTCCCAGGACAGCAACACCATCATCACCTGAGAGCCTGTTAGAAATGCAAATGACCATCCGGTACGAGTCTCAGCAGGCTGTGATTTTAACAGCCCTCCTGGTGAATCTGCTGTACAGTGCACGTTGGAGAAACAGTGTTTCGGGTGAGGGGTTCGGGTGCTCAAAAGACATCGCATTGTGAGAATCGGGAGTGTGTCACCACTGGGTGTGGTGACACATGCGCTAATCCTCAGACATGAGAATCGCGGGACTGTGGCTGGCCTCGGCAACTTAGTGAGGCCCTCTGCAACTTAGACCCTGTTTCAAAATAAAAAGTAAGGTAGGGTGGGGTTGTAGCTCAGAGGTAGAGTGTCCCTGGGTTCAATCCTTAGTACCAACAAAATAACAACAACAACAAAAGAGCGTATCACAGTGGATTTTATCAACGCTTCCCAAAAGTTGATGCTGTGGTCTTTGGAGTGGAGTGACCTCAGGAGACTTCTCTCAAGGAGGAGGATGCCTGGGAGAAGTAAGTTGCCCCAGAGCCTTTATAAGGTTTAATTGCTGATGTGTAGGTGGAGCTGATACTGAGCAGTCTCTCCCACTCGTTTCAGCTCAGCTTTCATTCCTCCCTCTCAATATTCTTAATTAGTGATCTTTAGCTTCTGAAGCCATTTCATCAGGGGTCTCCTGTCCCAGCACGTTTCCCCTTTGAGCATTCCTGGAAGAGGGTGTTATTCCCAGCAACCAATTAGAAAAGGAAAGTCGAGGTGGCTCTCAAGCCCTGTGACCAATTAACTATCTCCCTTTATCCTTCTTTGTAGTTCTCTAAAAATGGGTCAGAGGACTAAAAACACCGCTCCCCCAGCAGACCTGGCCTGTGTGTGTCTAACTCACTTCTGCCTGCTCGGCATTTTGGCTTCCTGCCTTAGGCATGAATTGGTCGGAAATTCCCTTTGAACTTGTGTGCCTTTTGTAGAAATTTTCGCAGCGATGAAAGTAGCTACAGGATTGTTTCCTGAGCTGGGGAAAGCAAAGCCGGATAGGGAGGGCAGCTCGGCACCAAACTTTAAGGGGTATTCTCAGCCAAACCAAGGGGTAATCATACAGCGGCTGCAGTCGTCATCTTAAGAATTCTACAGGAACTTTGTTTTCTGATTGGATAAAGCAGCATCCAGATGCAAGATGAAGGGGAATTTAAATTCCATAATCCTCTATTTGTCAGTGACAGTTTTTATTGCCTCATCTTCTATTTATAAGGAAAACACCTTCAAATAAAACAGTTTTATTGGATCAATGCCTTCCTTGCTAAAGTTCATAGAAATTTCCCAGGTTAGTCCCTATCATTCCCTCACACGTGGAGCCGAGGAGCGTTCTGGAATTCCCTGCGGGATGGGAATCCCCTTACCTCACCGGCACTTCCTGTTATGGGCCTCTCACTGCTAGTTGCTCTTTGTGGCTTTTTAGTCTATCACTAAAATAATAGAACCAGGATTTCTGACCCAGAAGTCACTTTAGAGAAGTATCTAAACCGTCCAGGGTGGTAGTTACGAGCTACATGTAGCTCTTGAAATTAATAAATAATTGCTAATTAACCACCTTAAATTAATTAGAAGTAAACAGAATTCAAGATTCGCACTAGCCACACGTGGCTAGGGGCTAAGGTACTGCAGATATCAAACATCTGCATCGGTGCACAAAACTACTGTGCCACACCGGTCAATTTTGTCACACTCGTTGGTTGAGATACTGAAACTGAAAATGATGTCATGTATTTGTCTCTTCCTCCCAGTTTGTAGTTAACTAATATTTGTTTACACTGAACTCTTTTCTCTCTTTGAAATTAGTGATAACATTATCTCTTCAAGGGTAAACATGATGGTCCCTATTTTATAGATAGAAACTTGGCCCAGGCCATGCTGGTTATTGGCTTTTGAGTTTTTTTAAGTGTGTCTCCGAAGATGTAGGCTTACTGACCCCGAGAATCAGAACTTGTCTTCTAAGAAACACTTTAACATTAAACCACAGACTTTAGAATTATGCGCATGCATGCACATACACACACACACACACACACACACACACACACACACAAATATTAGCTGGCCCTTTCCCTCCTCAATTACTCTGTCATGTATTCAAGTGACCAGGATAGCAGCAATACTTAAATCACATCATGAGGTCAGTAAAATGGATGGTGTGTGTGTGTGTGTGTGTGTGTGTGTGTGTGTGTGTGTGTCTGAGATTCTAAAGCCCACGGATTGGTGTTAAGCTATTTCTTAAAAGATAATTTTTCTGATTCTTGAGGTCAGTAAGCCCACATCTTTTGAGACACATTTTAAAAAAATCTCAAAAGCCAGTGACCAGTGATGCACTGGATGGCAGAAGTGGCCAGGAGCTCCAGTGGAGCAAATCTGCGGAGCCTTTCCCAGGGATTGTCCTCACTCCTCAAGTCATCCAGGTAGTGCATGCTCGTAACCCCGCTACGGGAGAAGCAGAGGCAGGAGGATAGCAGGTGCCCGGTCAAACGCAGCACCTGAGTGAAATTCCTCAGCAACTTAGTGAGACCTTGTTTCAGAATTAAAGAAAAAAAAATGTTAAAAGGGGCTAGGGGTGTAGCTCGAAGTAAAATACCCCTGGGATGAAGCTCCAGTACTAAATAAATAAATAAAATCCATTAATATTATTTTATCCTGGATATTTTCTTTTGTGGCTTGTTTCTCCTCAGCTGATCCTCCTGGTATGGCTTTGAGCATTTTTGCCATCCTGGTCACTTTTACTTGAATACATGGCAGAGTGATTGAGCGGCAGATGCAGGACCAGCCTCTTCTGACCCTACTGCCCAGGTGCCTGGCAGGAAATTAGTCTTGTTGATGCCACAGCATCATGCTTACCACTCACAGCGCTTACTCTTGACTAAGGAAACCTCTGTGCCTGGGCTGCTTTGGGGAACCAGATATTGGCCCTTACATATAACAAAGGCACAGCCTCACTGAATTCCATCCTGTTAGACCGCTTTCATCTCTCCAAGTCATAGAGATCCCCCTCGCCCAGATCTAGTTTTTGCTACTCTAGATATTCACTGTCTCCTTCTGTGTATCCTCTTTTGTGGTCATTTTCACTATTGACAAAAATGCAAAAGAAGATGAGGGTCAAAGGAAAGGCCCTGCATCATGATGTTACAGGGCCATTAATGGCTTCCATGCTGATAGCTGTTTAGTTATGAATCGACCTAGTTGTTTTCTATCCACTTCTGGTTTTCTGGTTTTCTGATTTGTGTGTGTGTGTGTGTGTGTGTGTGTGTGTGTGTGTGTGTATTACTGGGGGTGGAACCCAGGGGCTTTTCTACCTCCAGGCTATATTCCCAGACCTATTTTATATTTTATTTGGAAACAGTGTCTTTAGTTGCTGAGAGCCTCACTGAGTAGCTGAGGCTGGCTTTGAACTTGTGTGATCCCTCCTGTCTCAGCCTCCCAAGCGCTGGGATTACAAGCGTGCGCCACCACGCCAGGCTGTTTTTCTGAATTTCATTTACCAGGACCCATTCGTTCATGCATAGATTCATTGTGTTAATATTTATTCAACTTCTACTGTGTGACTGGCTCTTTTAAATGCAGAACTCTTAGGATTTGCTAATAGGTTAAAGGTGGAATATGAGAGGAGAGGCATCAAAAATGACTAAGGGTTTGACTGAACAACTGGAAGAGTGGAGTCGCCCTGCGCCATGCGCCGAGCTGGCTCAGGTAACCCCACTGGGAGCAGGTTTCAGGTTAGAACATCAGTAGCTTGACTTTAACTTGTTAAGTTGTAGGCAACTGCTTGATATTTAGGCGGAGATACAGACTTAACAACTGGGTACACGTATCTGGAGTTGAGGAAGGTCCAGGCTGTAGCAAGAAAAAAATGTTACTGTCAGCTTGAGACTGGTCAGAGTGGGGCTGGATGCTGCGAGGTCCAAGGACCGAGACTGGGCCCTTCGCCACTGAGAGTTTGATGTGATTGGAGATGGGCCAGCAAAGGAGGCTAGGAAGAATCTGCTGGTGTGGAGGGAAGAGAAGCAGGAAAGCTGACTTCCTGTGTGCCACACATCAGGGGAAGGGGGGACAATAAATAAACCACTTTGTTCAGTGGTGCTGAGAGGTAAAGCTACAAGGAATGAGAGCAAGACCAGTAGGTTTTTGTTGTTGTTGTTGTTATTGTTTTATGTGTGTTGTTTTATTTTCACAGTACTGGAAATTGTTCCACCATTGAACTATACCCCAACTCTTTGATTTTTATTTTTTAATTTCTTAAAAAATTTTGAATCAAGGTCTTAGTAAGTTGCTGAGGCTGGCCTCAAACCTGTGATCCTCCTGTCTTGACCTCCCAAGTACTGGGATTCTTGGCATTTGTCAACATACCTGGCTTGGATCATTAGACTGGATGACATGAATGTCACTGTAACTTTGACAAGAGCTGTTTTGACAGAGTAGCGTGGACTGAAGATATCATAGGAAACTTTGTCCGCTTCCTGACTGAAGAGATTCATCTGTGCTTTGTCAACCATTTTCACTAATCTTGGGAGTCTAGAATGCTTCGAAGAAGAAAATGCACTTTTTTTTCTAGCTCCCCTCTAATAATCTACTAAGGATTAAGTATATGGTTGTAAACATGCCTGTTTCCTTTTTAAAGGTGCAATGCCGTTTGCCCCTCTCGGGCCTCCATGCGGCTCCTGTGCCCCTCATGTGCGCCTCCTTCTCATCCCAGGGTACAGCCACGCCTCAGCTTCCATGTTTCCCGTGCCCTGGGATGGATTCCCATGAGCCCAATCACCCGAACTTATCAAAGAACGTAAGTGCAGGTGTAGGATCTCTGGCACTCCATGGGGTGATTTTCTTATGATTTCAAGACCTTTCATTTCTTCCGAAGTCTCTCCCTTGATCCGGCAGGTAAATTCCCTTTTTCTTTTGGAATCTATTTTCATCTTAATCATCCCAGTTTAGAGGGGAGTTGTTCGTTTATTCTGTGTCAGTACCAGAACCTGGAAATAGACCAGAGGTGCGTTTTTAAGATGCTCAGCAAAGCAGGGTTTTATCTGTGATTCTCAACTGGGCTTGTGCAACACATTGACTTCCACGGAACTTATTTTTTCTGTAAAGAAAAGCATAATTACCCTAAAGGAATTATTTTTCTCCTAATTATGATAAATTGTGATGGTGATGTCATTTACTTGTGAGTTTTACAACTGTACTATATTCTACTGAGTTATCATCTTCCATCGTCTTACATGGTGAAACCTCACCAGATAGTTTTTCTTCCTTTTTATAATAACCTTTTAAACAGTTCCTGTATTGGACAAGATGGCTATGAGTTGTCCGCAGGGATTTTCAGGGACCTAGAGCAGTGGTTCTCAATCTTGAGCATGCGTGAGAATCCCAGGGAGGACATGTTAAAACACGGGGTCCTGGGCCTCCTGTTGGTCATTTCCAGTTGAGTTCGTCTGCAGGAGAACCCCATATTTGCATACAAACCGGCTACAAGCGTTGCTGATGCTGCCGGTACTTCCAGAACCAGTGACCAAGAGTACAGGCTCTAGTGGTAAATATCCTAAGGTTGTGTTCATGCAGAGCTTCCTGAGAGGACAGAAGCAAGATAAAAAGTGTGGCCAAGGACACAGCTGCACCTGACACTTGGCTCTCTGTTGGGCTGCTCTGAGGCTCTGCTAACCCTGAGCCCTAGAGAAGCAGAAACTCATTTGTGGTGAGTCTCAGGAAGTCCTTGTTCTGAGATCATGCCTTAGTTTGAATCCACACACTTGGATTCTGTTTTGCTCCTGTAAAAGTTACAAGTAGTCCTGTATTTGGCCTGTCAAAGCCATCACCTAGTTTAGGAGAGTGGATATTACCACTTTATCTATAGCACTTATACAATTTTTAACACCCCATAAAAATGGAATGCCAACTGGATTGAGCAGGGAGTGTCTGTCACAACTGTATCTGGCAAATCCTTCGCTAAACTACAAGTAGATGAGAGAATTCCAGAGGGAAAGAATACTATCAGGGGATTTTCTTGAATTGTTTTTTATTTAACCACATAAGCAGGATTTCTACAAGTCATCCAGAGTCTCCAAATTATTCATTGACAAGTCTTTGGTCCTTTCCTGCCAAGGAGATAGGAAAATTATGCCATCCATCTTTTGTCTTCCTTCCTGTATTCAAGAAATCTTGGCCTACATTTAGAACAAACTACCAATCTAGGCATTGATTACTTGGGGAATATTTATGGAGTTTTTTTTAATCTTTTTTTTTTCTGACTCGTATGCATTTTGTTATAAATTCCTGAAACTTATAAGCTAAACTGCTTTTTCTTCCTGTCAGAATTCTTCAGGGATTTAAGACTGTGACATGTGAATTTTTAGAGAATTTAAATTCAAGCCCACATTCCAAAGCTTCATGCACATAGACACTACAGAAAATTGTGAACGAAATTTGTGGGACCGATTCTCCTACTCTTTACCACAGTCCATTTTCGGGCTACAGATGCCATTATGGATCCCAAACATGCGCCAAGCCGAACAACATGTTGCAGAAGGCGCATGGTGCTCGCTTCTGAGCCGCTTCACGTCGGATAAAGGCAGCGTCTCTACAGACGAGTCCATGAACCTTTCCAGCAGGTTACCCTTTCGTTGACATGTAAGAGGAACACTCGTATTTTCACCTCGTCATCTGGTGTGATTATGAGCCATCGGTCTGCTCTTCCAAGAAGCAGCGTGCGACCAGTATGAAACAGCTAAAGAATTACGAGGCATTTATTAGCTCTTACTAGGAATGGGTGGAAACCTGTGCCCTGCATTTTTGTAAATCTTCTGGAACTGACAGTTCATCTTAAATGTCCTAGAATTTGAGGCAAATTCTATCTTGGGGATGGGGGTGGGGGGGAGAGAGAGAGAGAGAGAGAGAGAGAGAGAGAGAGAGAGAGAGAGAGAGAGAAATAAAAAGCAACATGTCTGTATCTTGAGCCCTGTATGTGGTTGGTGCTGTGCGGAAGCCTGTGCCTCTGTTTTCTCATTTAATCCTCGGGACAACTCCATGAGGTGGTTTTCATTGTCACCATTGTTCATGGCCATAACTTACCCAGTCTTGGAGCCACCCGGGCACAGAATTGGAGTTTGAAGTTAGGCCTGTCCACCGCAGGCCACTGTGCCTCTCAGTGCCACGTACTGCATGTGCCTGCCCTGGGCCAGTCCACTGGGGAAAGGGACCTGAAGGTCACACTTGAAAGAATAAGTTCCTGAAAATGATCAGGAAGTGTCTCAAAAAAATGGTGTCAGTTCTTTTCTTTCACAGGGAGCTCCCGAGACTCTGTTCTTAACTGTGCTCTTTGTGCCGTGATGGATTTGAGTCCTGATTCAGCCTTGAGTTCTACCCAGAGGCTTCAGTGGTGTGTGTTAAATTTAAACATCCCTTCACTGGCACCACTGTGGTTGGCCATTGCTTTGTTCCTAGCTGCATCCTGCTTCCCTTCCAAATCTTGCCCAGGGAGACTAGGAACCCACCCTATCAGTACCTTAGCAGAGACCAGACAGTTTGCCAAAGACATCAGCCTCCTGCTGTATATTTCCCTCCATTTAGAAGCTGTTATCAGACCCTTTTGTTCTGCTTTCCCTTCATCTCTCTTATTTCTTTATGATTTGCCCTTTATCCTTGTAGAACTGTTCTCCAGCCATAGTAATCAATGTGTTATTGAAAAAAAAAAAAAAGATGTGAGTGGAAAGTCTCCCATCCCTGCCCCGTAGTAGTCAGACACCAAGCCGGAGAGAGAAGCTATTTCCCCTCCCAGTTCCTTTCACGTCAGTCAGGTCATACCTTCCCTTCATCTTTTTAACTGGAACAACCTGTGCTCAAAGAACCAGGCATCCACTTGTACCCGAGGAAGTTCCCTCTATTGCATCTGGGTTTATATCATCAGCCGGATTTTGTCCTTGCCTCTTATTCCCCTGACTGATGGGTAGGCAGGGAGACAACCCCTCGGCTTGGGTCTGTGGGCATCACTGCCCATTTGTGTGCATATGTGAGACATCCTCTCTTGTAAACCAGAAGCTTGTTTCTGTAATGTTTCTTGTTTTGTAAACAGGGTGTAAGAGAGAAGGAGGGAACGCCTCCTAGAGAGGGAAAAAGGCAGCTACTTGAGTAATTTTCATCACTGATATTTTCTCTCATTTCACAAATGCTCTTTCTGGCCATCTGTGTGCCAGACCTAGTACTAGTTACTGGCAATCCAAAGGAACTAGGAGGCAGCTCCTCCCTGCGGGGCATCCAGTGGGAAAGGGCTGGACGTAGTCACGTGTTTGTAGCCGGTAATAAGTTCCACAGTAGGAACATGAGCAAAGTGCTGAGGCAGTGCTGGAGAGCTGAATCCTGCCTTAGGGCATCTTGGAACGTTTTAGGCAAGAGCCCATTGTTTACTGAGATTTTCGCCTTGGTCAACCCCACCTAGTATCTCATTTTCTTAAGGTTCACACCGTGATTTCTAGCCACGTGACTGGCATTTGCCTTCATTGGTTACCAAGATTAAATAATGGCCACAGAGGTCATGGAGGAGGTCATCGGGAAATGTGAATTTTACTGCTGTGCTCGCTGGCACGTGCTGAGCCGATGGAGGGCAGGATAGGGTGCCAGACTCAGTGTGGCATCGTTGCACCTTTACCGGTGGACACGGTGTGTGTTCAGGTATCCGAGCGACTGGTAGCAAACCAAGCCAATCAGCATATGGGATTGTAGAGTGCAAGGATCCCTGACCTAAAGTGGAAAGAGGCCTGGAGGCGTCCACTCCCTGTATATATAGGGGAACTGACCCCCTAGAAGGTGGTTAGCACAGTACCTCCTAAAGCAGGGCATCATCTCAAGAGCCTCACAGACCTTGGGTTTCCTGTGCTACGCCATTGTCTGTCTGTCATCAGAGGGCTCTCTCCAGGCCTTCTCTGTGTGCTGTGATCTCCAATTCAGGCTGTGTCTAATTCTGTTACTGAGATGATGGTGTGTTCGTTGTACCTGGCCTGACAAGTATTGCCAGGTTGGCAAGGCACCACATCAAACAAAACCCAGCCATGGTCACCAGGGATCTTTTAAAAGAGAAAGAGCGCTCTTAAGTTCCGCAGTGTTTCCAGAACACCAAGTAGTAAGTTTCTGCCTCTGTGGGGTTGTCATGAGACTTAAATGCAGTAATGTTCAGAATGGCTGGCACGGTATCTGGTGTGCAATTAGTGCTCAGTGAATCTTAACTATTGTTGCTTAGTGACTTTTTACGAGTGGACCAAGGCTATGGCATAGTCAACAGAATGACTACTCTCCGGTCTCTTGACCTGATTGCTAATTTATCGTACATACATGCCTGCCTCCCAAAGTGTATCCTGACTTCTTAAACGTCAACGTCAACTTCAAGCTTAGATTTCTTGAGCCAGTAATTTACGTAAGGAACAGGCCAAGGGTGCTAAATCAATAACATATTTGCATTAACTTTTTGATAGCTTTTTACTTTATCACTCAGGATCGTGTGTGTGTGTGTGTGTGTGTGTGTGTGTGTGTGTGTGTGTTTTACTGAGGATTGAACCCAGGTACATTTTGCCTGTGAGCTATACCCCCAAACCTATTTTATTTTTATTTTGAAACAGGGTATCACTAAATTGTGGAGGGCTTCGCTAAGTTGCTGAGTTTGCCGAGGCTGGCCTTGAGCCGGCAATCCTTTCTCTGCTTCTCAAGTACTAGGATCACAAGAGTACATCACCATGCCTGGCTGCTAGTGTGTCTTAGTGCTGGGAGACTTCTCTTCCTACCCCAACAACTCTATCCCAACTTACACGTGATGTCTTGCTGTCATTCTCTGCAGCTTCCTCTCCTTTCCCTTTCTGACTTTCCTTCTCCCTGATACCTCCTCACCAATATCCCTGAAGCTGGGCTGTCACTACTCCGCTGCACTCTTTTCCCAACATGCCATCCCGCAGGGTCTGAGCTCTACTGAGAGCTCTGTTCATGCATGGAATCAAGTTGCCCAGGGAAAGGCGCTGTGTGATCCATTCCAAATGCGTGGTCAGTCACCTGCAGTGAAAAGGTGAGGTCTTATATCACAACATGGCTACCATCGCTCCCCCAAGAGAGTGTACAGGTCTGGTTCCAAACTAAAGGGCAGTGGGTTCCAGGCCAGGCGTGACCCCTCGGACTCCCGCATGGGGTCTGAAGTGTGTCCTGAGAGGCCTTACTTGGGCACAATCTTCCGAGCGCTGTGCGGCAGTGGACTTTGGAGTGCCATGAGTCTAGATGTGACTCCTGGGTTTATTACTCACTTGTCTGTGTAATCTTGCCATAGTCTTTACCTTCTCCAGTTCCTACTTCCGTGTCTATAAAGAGGTTAATGGTCGTCCTCCTGAACAGGCCGGTGGGGAGGATGATGTTGAATACTATGGGCGAAGCATGGCTGAATGCCTGGGACTCAAGTGCTCTGATCTTGTCTTTTAAAGTCACATTATTTTAAAAGTTCATGCTGTAAGATATACGCAGTTTTTTTTAAATATGAAAATATTTAAGCCGGGCGTGGTGGCGCACGCTTGTAATACCAGCATTCGGGAGGCTGAAACCGGAGGATCACAGTTCGCGGACAGCCTCAGCTACTTAGTGAGGCCCTCTGCAACTCAGTGAGACCCGGTTTCAAAATAAAGAATAAAAATTAGGGCAGGGGGTGTAGCTTGGAGGTTGAATGCCCCTGGGTTCCATCCCCAGACCCGCAAAAAAAAAAAAAATATATATATATATATTTAATATTTTCTCTAAAACTTTTTAGTAAAATTGATCCTCTAGGAGGAAAATGGCTGTGTTTTTTTTTTTTTGCTGTTGTTTGTTTGTTTTGTTTTGTGAAGATCTTCATGAGAAAGATCTTTCTGGACTTAGTGTCTAGAATGACTGGGCTGTGTTCACCCTGATCCCTTCTCATCTTACACACTCTTCTTGGCCTTTGTATTTTACAGGGGCAACGAGGACACTTAGAGACAAATGCTGCAAACACCCAGGA
Source organism: Muscardinus avellanarius (assembly GCF_963383645.1). Lineage (NCBI taxonomy): Eukaryota > Metazoa > Chordata > Mammalia > Rodentia > Gliridae > Muscardinus > Muscardinus avellanarius. The sequence continues at coordinate 7,723,073 of NC_137805.1, read as the reverse complement.
CTGTGTTGGGACTTCTGTGTATGGGCCTGTTGGTGGCATCATTTTGCTTTTATTCTTGTCTTTCTTACTTGCTTTTCCCAATTTTAATTTCTGCCTTGTGACTTGAACCTACCTTAAACCCTCAATGCCATTGGGTGGAAATGCCTATGACAATCTGTGATGCTTCCCAGTAGCAGATCCCGACGCACAGACGGCTGTGTGGCCCACGGGTTTAGTCCATACTGCACAGGATGCTTCTCTTTCCTCCGTGTTCTTCCCTTTCTCACCCTTCCCTACATTCTTTGCGTCTGTCCTGAGTATCCTGTGACTCTGCGCCTTCCTCTGCCCCTCAGGATCACCTCCCATCGTCTGTTGTTGGGGCTCTTAGGGTGGCTTTCAGCCTACTGCCTAGCTCTGGAGACTCCCCACTAGCTGCCCTGCTCCACACGCCTGCTCGAGGAACTCTCCAGCTCCCTGGGCTCTGGGCTTCCCCAGCTCCCCCTGGGCTCAGCCTTCCAGCCTGTTGGTCTTACCTGCTGTTGGGGTCCCTTTTTTTTTTTTTTTTTTTTGGTGGTACTGGGGTTCCTGGAAGCCCTTCTACCTCCACTCCCAGACCTATTTTATATATTTTTTATTTTTTTTATTTGGAAACAGGGTCTCTTAAGCCAGCGAGGCAGGCTCCGAACCAGCGCGATCCTCCTGTCTCTGCCTCCCAAGCACGGGGATTACAAGCGTGCGCCACCACGCCTGGCTGCCGGGGTCCTTTATCTCTTCAGTATGAGACTCGTTCTTGTATTCAAAACCACGCTGGGCTAGTCAGGTCTTTTTCCCTGGGCGGCACTGTTCATCTTCCTTTCTGCATGCTTGCCCCGGCCCTCGGGACTTCGTCGCGACCCCCTTCCTCTTCCTGCTCAGGCAGGGCCACGTGTCGCTTCCTCTGGTCCTTGGATATGTGCTGTGGGCCTGCCTGCCCTGGCGCCCCTGCGAACCTCAGCAGGTATTTAATGAACTAATGAGGGAGTAAGAGGATGTGGGAACCTTCCTTCTGCTGCCTTGGTGGGAGAGGCATGTTACATTTTCACCTTGATGTTATGCTTGATAGAAAATCAGAAGACAGGGTTTCCTACCTCTGAAGACTTGGAAATAGGGAAAGTTAAGTTGCAGCACTGACGTTCTTAGGACGGAGCTAGGAAGGATTACTAGCATGCTTGCTTGGCAGTGAGTTTACAGTGAGATAATACAGCCCTCATATTCATTTTCAGAATTTGAAAACTGACTGGTTGTCATTGGTGACTGCATAGTTATTGCCATTCCAGGAAAAGGAGAAAGGAAGTTTTTCTGTACTGCATCGGCATCCTGGGTGAATAGGATTGGCCTTGTCCCCAAAAGTTCCCTAGAACCCTCGCTTTGCAGATAAGGAGGGGATATGTCCGAAAAACAGGGCTGCTTGGTTCTGACAGTTGTTCATTCGGGCTTTCTTCCTTTGTTAAATATGAAGCGTGTTCTGTGGGCGGCAGCTGTGGTGATCACCGGGATGGAGAGTCAGCAGAGGTGTGGACCCTGTCCCCATTGGCCCTTGTGGTCTTGCAGGGAGGACCCTCCATGGACTAGTCACTTAACACAGAAGCCCGTGAGCACATGAAGAGCGTGTCCAGTCCAGAGGAGGGGGAGATAAGTTGTTCAGAAAGGCTTCGCTGAGCTGCCCACACTCCTGCTAGGCTTCAGGTCCGCATAGAGTCCACAGTGCTCGGGGGCAGTAAGGCTTCTAGGCAGAGGATCGGGGGCAGTGGGAGCCGGCAGGAGGGCAGGGCCTTGCTCAGAGCTGCAGCACCGGTGGCTTGGCATGGAGGATGTTGGCTGTGGGGTGGCTGTCATATTCCAAAGGGAGATGAAGTGAGCGTGACAGAAGAGAGGAAGGGTGTGTTTGAGAATGCTTTGAGAAATAAAGGTGACAAGATGAGGTGGCCAATTCCGGAGGGCCAGGGAAAGGAGGAGTTGGGGGAGACTCCAGATGTGGTGGGGGTACCAGATCCTGGCGTGCAGATGCACAGCACGGCCCAGGGCATGGCAAGCGAGGCCTTCTAGGAGCCTTTGGGCTGTCAGAGAGGGAACGTGGCCTCTGTGTGGTGACCAGCTCTGGCCTGAGAAGGGCGCGATGGTTACCAAGTTCCTCTCCAAGAGAGCTGGAGAGTTAATGTTCTGCAAGCACAACAGCCTCCTCCTAATTGAGGAGGAGTGGAATGGGAGGCTGCCTGTGTGCCGCCTGCTGTGGAAGAATTTTTTTTCACTTCAGTTTACTCTTGGGAGGAAAGAAACCAAGCCTTGAGAGCAGGGAGCCTTAGAAAGTCAAATTCCTCTGATTAGTATGGGACTTTGAGCAGCTCCTGCTGGAGAACTCTGGACTGCTGGGAAGGGACTGCCTGCCCAGCGGTGGAGTCCTCAGAAACACAGGACTGTTTGATCACCTGAGTAAGCATCCACCATTCATTTTTTAAAAGAAAAGACATTGAAATCCATCTGTTTGTAATTAAATTTACAGTGGGTTATTTGTGATGAAAGTCATAAGGCAGTGAGAAAAATGCCAAACTGGACCTTACTGTTTCTTAGGAAAGTTACTGTGATTCTATTATGTAAGTTGTTTCTCTCTCTCTCTCTCTCTCCCTCCCTCCCTCCCTCCCTCCCTCTGTCCGTCTGTCTGTCCAACTTCAAGAGCTGTTTTGCTAATGAAGGAGAAGGAGAATATTTGGTTTAGATAAGAATCAAGGTGGAGCACCTACAGGAAATGTTCATGAGGTGCACCCCTGCCTTGGAGGGGCTGCAGTTCCAGAATCTCAGTCGGCCCATGACAGAATTTCATTTTTGGTGAAGTTGGATGGGGAAAAAAGTTATCTGTATTTTGACTCAGTTATAATAAATGTCAGTTTCTTTTTCTTATGAATGTAGGATTTGGAATACAATAGTATTAGTGATAGCTCTCAATATTAGCCATTACAGCTCTTTTCACATTATGGTTGTTGCTGAATTCTCAAGCTCTTATTTGTGTTCTCCATTGCTTTGGACTTGAGTGGTCACTAGATCTACCACTGTGTGACAAAAGCCATATATTACTAGATCACAGATTTGTTTTATTTTGCTAGCCGTGCTTTCTCATAAACAGTTTCCCTTATAACCCTGCGCATTGTGTTTCATGCCTTTGAAAACAGTCTGAGCTTCGTGGCTGGCACATTCAAGGTTAATATGCCCTGGCATCGTTGTGGCCTGCGGCCTCCACCTGGTGGCAGCATCCTCCTTAAAGGTTAAATCTATAGTCAACAGTTGAGAGGAAATTTTAAACCTAACGTTATACTTGAGTGTGGTTATTTTCAAACAATTTTTACCATAGCCCACAATAAGAAATAGGCTTTCCGTTATAACTCTGCACACACACACATTGATGTCTCATGAAACAGTCCTCAGTATTACCATATGACACATTGTTATTTTTTATTGCATTCTAATATTCTTTTCAGTTTGCTCTTATTAAAATAAGATCCTGGTTTCAGTACATTAAATTGAGAAGTTTAGTAGTCCATAGTATACTGTTTGATATCATAGAGACAATATACCTGTACATTTTCAGTGATAGAAGACCTACATTTTAAATAACTGCTAACGAATATGAATGCATTTTATACTCAGTATAAAAATTACTATTGAGCCAAACATGGTGCTGCATGCTTATAATCTCAGTACTTGAGAGGCTGAGAAAGGAGAATTTTAGTCGTAAGGCCAGCCTCAGCAAGTATTGAGACTCTCATCAACCTCGCAAGACCCTGTTTCAAAATAAAACATAAAATGGGGCTGGGGTTGTAACTCAAAGGGATAATGTCTTTGGGTTTGATCCAAATGCCCCCCAAAATTATTATTGATGTATAATTTAAGTGCAGCAAAAGGAACTGATTTTAGATGTACACCCAAGATACTTAGTCAAGACAAAATATTTTTATTGGCACACAGAATTTCTTTGTGCCAGTTCTTCTTTAGGAAGTTTCCATTCTGATTGCTTTTACCATATATTGATTCTGCTATTTTATAGCTCATATAAATAACTATGCAGTTTGTATTACTTTGGTTTGGTTCTTTTGCTCAAATATAACGTTTTTGAGATGAATCCATGCTGTCTCTGTCAGTAGCTTAATGAGTAGCATCCCATTGTGAGAATGTAACACAATGTGTTTATTCTCCTCTTGATAGGCTCCTTCAGTTTGGGTTATGAATAGAATTTCTATGAGCATTCGCATACACATCTTTGGGCATTCTTAAGTTTTCTGTCTCTTGGATAAATACCTGGAGTGGAATCGTTGGCTTACCCAATCAATAAGTATATATCTAGCTATAAGAAATTGATCGTCACCCACCAAGATGGCTAAACCATTTTACACTTCTGCTCGCAGTGTGTGTGGGTTTTGGCTCTCTACCTTCCAACATTTGGTGTTGGTCAAAGGTCTTGACCAACAAGCTTGGACTATTTGTTTTTTTATATCAGTGTGTAAAGGTTCTTTATTTTGGATACAGTCCTTTATGTCAGATATATGTTTTTACAAATATATTTTTCTAGTCTTTGGCATGCATATTCATTTAACTAATATTTTGTGAACATAAATTTTTAATTTTGACAATGTCCAATTTAACAATTTTAATATTTAGTGCCTTCTGAATCCTATGTAAGAAATCTTTTCTTGCCCTAAAGGTCAGAAAGATTGTTTTTGGCTTTTACATTTTGGTCTATAATCAATCTTAAATTTTTTGTGTATGATATGAGCCAGGTATCAAGCTTTATTTTCTTTCTATATTTATATCTGTTGTTTTAACACCATTGGTTGAACCTACTTTTTTCACCATTAAGTTATAGTACAGAATTTTTAAACAAACAAACAAACAAAAGACAACACTAGTTATCCCAGAGAGGTACAAAAACAAATTTACCTGTGGCCTGTAACCACCAGACGCGTTAGACATCCCCAGTCTATAGCCTTGGTTGTCCATTCCTTTTCAAATTAATTTGTTCACAGTTAATCATGTGAGTCTCAGAGATTATTTGTAAGGGGTCAGGACTTATCACAGGATCTATAGGCGTGCTGTGTAGTACACAGCCACTAGACACATGGGGTGATTAAGATTAAATTAAACTAAAATTTTAACTTCCCAGTCACACTAGTCACATTTTGAGTGTCTGGTAGCCACATATGGCTTTCGCTATCATATTGAACAGCATAGCTATAGAATACTTCTTTATTCAAAAGTGCAAGTAGAATAAGAGCGGAGGCGGCTTGTACAGTTTATAGAACATGTTAATGAAACTTTGTTGACGTTTGCTCATCAGCATTGAACGTCTGCCTTCCTTTCCCTGGTTCTTTTTCAGTCTTCCAGGCTTCTGTTTCTATTCCAAGATATGTGTCCCAGCCAATTCTTTGTCTAAAAATGCATTATTTTTATATCTGTTCTTTCCTACCTAGAAGATTTCCTGGGCCTTGCACAGAATCATTCTTTTCTGAAGTTTACCTAATACTGACCTGCTTAACAGTGTTTGATAGTTCTTTAGTTGCCACTGGTACGTCTGGGCACCCCCTTTCAAGATGTGGCGCGAAGGTGAAGTCATTTCTGTTCTGATTAACCTCGTATTTCTTCGTAGCTGTTCCACTATACATTCTAAACTTGGGAAATGTAGTAGATTGCAATCTGTAGCCCTGACCCATAGCAAAATTTCTGTTAAGCTGTGAATTTTGTTGTCATCCCATGAGCAGCCACGCAGGAGTTTGTGAGATTTTCTCCATTTCAGACACTGACTCTTCCATTAATGTCTTCCAGTGTGGGGGTTTTGCTGTCCTCGTGGATCTTCATGTATCGCCACAAGGTTCAAACAAAGATACCAGCTGGTTTTCAGAACAGAAGAAAGAGGTACAAAACTTTTTACTACTTAAGTACAAGTAGCTCCAGCTGCTAGAAAGAGTACTAGATCTTTTCCGTTTTCATTTCCATTAGTGGGGAAAAAAATTGAGCAGTATTTAACACTTTTGTATTCACATAACTATTGTATTCACAATGACAAAAACATATATTCACCCCTCCCCCTGACACTAAAATATCCATATACTTTGTATGCTATCCATCCTCCCATCCATCATCCATCCATCCATCCATCCATCCATCCATCCATCCATCCATCTGTTATGGTACTGGGGATGGAACCCAGGGCCTTGCATATGCTAGGCAAACATTCTAATACTGAGCTGTATCTTCATCCTCAACTCTATTACGTAAACCTCAAATTGCCTACCCCTTTGTTTTGAGGGAAAGGGTTTTCTATTTAATAATATGAAGTTAAATGAACTATTCCAGACATGCTGGAACATTGATATGGCTGTTTGTGGAGGGTGGTTGGGCATCTGGAGTGGGTGGGGAGGTTAAGGCAGCTGATCTTTCACGCCTGTCTGAAATCTTCACCTTTTCTTTGCTGCCGCCCTTTCCTTGTCTTGGCCTTTGACTCGTGAGAAGACACTTGACTCTTCTGTTCTGTTTCTCGGGCACTGAAGGAACAGTCCAGTGTGGAGATGTCGTTGGCCCTTGAACAACACAGGCTCGAACTGACTGCTTGCGCTCACTTGTCAAAGGAATTTATCTTTGGAGATTTATGGCTGTTTGAAAACACTTTCAGACAAATCTCACAGCCTAGAAATATTGAGAATAATTTGTATGTCACGAATGCATAAAATATATGTAGATAATAGTTTTTTTTTATCACTTACTACCATAAAATATATACATCATTGCAAAAGTTAAAATTTATTAAAAGTCACACAAACGCAGACTGTACACGTCACTCACAGTTGAGGGAAACATAATGATGTAGTTTTAAGTTATAATTGCACAAAATTAATACAGTACACACTACTCCGCTCTCAGACTTCCTAGGCCACCTTCGCCAGCACCGTGAGCTCAGGTGTCGTATCTGCTGAAAACGCCGTGTGCGCCGGGCATCTCTGCACGAGTAGTTTGTCTTTCTAATACATTGCATATCACAGTAGCAAGTGAGTTCATGGTTCTCCGTATTTGTCACCACATATAATACTTATACCATTCGAAATATGTGTAAACTGTTTGTGTCATTGGCAAGGCTACTAGTCAGCAGTAGGGTATCTGTAGTCAAGTTTTTAGGGAGTAAGAAGCTACACTCCGATTTACCACTGTGTAGGGGAACTGGCCTGCGCTGTGTTGATCAAGGGTCAATTAGATGATGTTGGACCTTCCTGAGCTGCAGCCTCAATGAAGGGGTTTGAACAGAGACTGCTGCGTCCCTCCCCGCCCAACGTTCCGCTACCCACCCTCATGCTTAGTCATATCATGTGCTGTCTTCCTCTTCCAGATCCAGCTTTACCAAAGACGGCAGGTGTAGTCAGGTAGCAGGTTTAATGTAATTTTTGAAATACTATTGCACTTTGTTTTCTCCGTGATAGGCAGTTGTCACAACTACATTTTAGAACAATAAGTTTTCTTAAAATGTAATATATAGAGATGAAACTACTGACACTGGCTTTAACCCAAAAATTCTGCGATCATTGTTTTCAATAAAAAATTAGGATATTTTCAATCAAAAGGTAATTATCATCAGGACTTTGTTGTCCTTATTTGGCAAAGAATACCCCGTGACCTGACTCTGAGAGAAGGAAGGCACAAGGTTCAATGTGAAGGAATTTATTGTTCAGGTAATTAACCGTGGACTCTCCCCTTCTGGACTTAAGATCTAACCAGCTAAGCCGGGCGTGGTGGCACACGCTTGTAATCCCAGCATTTGGGAGGCCGAGACCGGAGGATCGCGGTTCACAGACAGCCTCAGCTACTTAGTGAGGCCCTCTGCAACTCAGCGAGACCCTGTTCAGAATTAAGAATAAAAAAAAAAAAAAATGGGCAGGGGGTGTAGCTCAGAGGTCAAATGCCTCTGGTTCCATCCCCAGACCCACACACACACAAAAAAGATCTAACCAGCTAACATGGACTTCTGGAAACTCGTCTTCATATTCTTTCAGGCTTCAGCTTCCCAACACATGTCTCTATGATTCAAATCAGTTCATTCATCCCCCCAAAGTGATTCATATGTCACCCAAGGGGACCGTACCAGGAAGGCTTCTGACCTGATGTACAGAGTTCCAGCATCTACTATTCCAGGCCCAGCTTTTTCTGCATTGTCTATCAGCTTTACCACTTTGGCCTTAGAACTTTTGTGTTGCTGATTAGCCAGTTTTACCTAAGAGGTAGTTGATATGGAATGTTTTAAAGCCCTTGGTGTGTGAATCACCTCCTAGGCAAAGCATGAGCCTGCGTTTCTTCGAGGTGCCACACGTAGGTGCGTCGCTCCAGCTTAGTACCTAGTTCAGGCAGGGAGGCGTGACTTAGATGTGCAGGGCACGACAGGACCTGCAAAGTGAGGCTCAGCGCAGGTCACGCCAGTGAGCACGCTTCCTCTCAAGGTACAGGGTTTGGAGCCTTTAAGTTCCTCCCTTAAAGTACATTTTCACTGACATTAAAATTGCTCTGCAGTAATTTGTGTGTGTCTCAAGAAGAGGGCTAGCCAGGCATGGTGACATATACCTGTAATCCCAGTACTTGGAAGGCTGAGAGAGGAGGATCACGGGTTCAAGGCCAGCCTCAGCAACTTGGTGAGGTCATCAGCTCCTTAGGGAAATCCTTTTTTAAAAAAATTTAAAAAAAACACAGGGTTGGGGGTATAGCTCAGAAGTAGAATGTCCCTGGGTGAAATCCTTAGTACCACAAAAAGGAAGAGAGGGAGCTAGAGAAGAGCTAGGTCAAGAAAAGTTACTCAATGTTTTCATCGTTTTTTATCATTTGATCATCTCACAATTGGGATTTATTTCATGAGCAACCAGTTTGATTGCATTTTGCAGTCACCATATAGTGAAAGTCCAAGAAAAGCGACGAATCTCATGTGTTCAGCATGTTTACTTTGAGTCTAGCACGAGTAGTCTTTGTACCCAAGCAGTCAGATTGAAACTGGTCCATGTGTACACTTAGGAAAGTGAAGCAAAGCCCCTGTTCGCCTGGAGATGCGGCATGCACCTCCCGGTTGCGCATTGCTATGAAGATGGCCTTCTCATCTGCCCCTCGGATGTGGCTGGCCGTTCTTCTGTCCGTGCATTGTTCTGCAGAGACTGCTTTGCAGAGTGCGGCCTGGTCGGCTCCTGGAGGACCTTGAGCAGACCGTGTGTGGCTACCTTTCGTTCCCAGAAGGACAAGAGCTTTGTAGCGCTAGGGAGAAACTTGGGCCTGTGCTCTATTTTTTGTCACACTATTTTTAGTTCTAGCCTTATAGGGTATTTATGGCCAAATTTTAACAATCCTTGTTTCCATGTATGTCTTTCACATATTTTGTATATCAGTCATAGTTGAGCCCTGCATGTGAAGCAAAATTCTTTAATTGTTAAAACAACAGTCGAGGGCAAGGCTGTTTTTCTGTTGTGTGAACAGTGCCAAGACATTCAGCTGGAGAGGGATCTCTCTGAATTCCACATGGCACTGTATTTTAGGATATGAAAAGCAAGGGAGAGGAGACCCGTGTTCATATTTTCTCTAGAAACTCCCATTTGTAGGTTAAGTTGAGGAGCTCGTGTTCTCTTTGAGGAGCACAGGTATTTGCAGTCAGGGAGAAGTTTGCTTTTGTTGCTCTGCACAGCAGCTTAACACTTTGCCCATGTTTTAATTTATGAAGATCCCGAGAGATCAGCCCAAGATGGCACTGCAGGAAACCAGCGAAACAGGTTTGGGGTGACCTCGGCAGCTCTGAGACTGCTGCACAGACCTTGGGAACTGAGCCAGGGCCCATCAGCCCTCAGATAGCAATTTTGTGTATACTTCTCTCCACTTCTCCTACATTGGATTACATTTTCCTGGTAGCGCAGAGATCGCTACACAGGGGATCTTCCCCATATTTGGTTGGACTTTTGAATTTTTGTTTTTCTTTTGGTAAACATCACAAATATGTAAGCCAGTTGACATAGCCATAAATTAATTAATGCTATGGTTTGCTGAAGTTGAGATTAAAAAAAAAAACCTGATTTCTGTTACCTAATAAATGTTAAATCTACTTTAGAAAAATAAAGGAAGATAAATTATTTTGATAATTAATAGATGAATAGAGTATAGTGGCTGCAGTTTTGTTGTACTGCAGATTGAACCAAGGAACATTCTGCCTCTGAGCTCTACCCCCAGCCCCATATCATTTTGTATTTTGAGACAGGGTCTCAGTAAGTTGCAGAGGGCCTCCCTAAGTTGCTGAGGCTGGCCAAGAACTTGCAGTCCTCTTGTCTCGGCCTCCCAAGTACTGTGATTACAAGTGTGCCCCACCAGGCTTAGCATAGAGTACAGTTTTAACAAAAGCAAATGAGCCTATGTAGTATCATTAACACAAATATAGAAATAAATCAGATTACCCATTTCCAGTTCTCTACTTAACTCACTGTTCAAAGCTCTCTCCCTTCTTCACTAGATTTATAAACCCGAGGCCAGAAACTAACGAACATACTTCTTAGTATGTTCATAACATAAGTACTATTTAGTAGGAGGCTGTTTATATTAAAAACTTTTTGGAACCTGGGAAATGTTTGTGTAAACCTCACTGTTTCTGGCCCTCTCCCCCATGGGAAGGGCTTGCAACACTGCTTGTAGGCTGAGGGCAGTTCGGGGACTAGGGGTCAACCTCCTGCTGCCCAGGCTGATCCGGGTCCCCCGTGCTATCTGCACCAGCAGTGTGCGAGAGTGTCTTACTTCTCACTCCTTCCCCTTCCACACTGTGGGCAGACGTCTTCCCGGGGCCAATGCAGTCAGCAGTGTTGCTTTCGTTTGACTTTCTCTTCTCTTCACCACAGCACAACAATGGACCGATGTTCATATGAAAACATACTTTACTGCACTCTCCTATCACCATGCCACCCTCATTTTTACACTGAAGTAAGATTTGTAATCTTCCTTCTGTGAAAACTGGGCCAGAGGGAAAGAAATGGATTTCTCAGACCCCATGGTGAACCAGCATCACGGTCTTGAACAAACTTTGGTAGTTATTTAAATCAGCAGTGCTATTCACAAGCACGTATAACGTTCCTCGCAACATTCATAGCTAAATTAAGAAGCAAATAAAATGAACGTTTAGCACTGGCTTTTAATGTGTAGGATGTTAACTTTTTTTGCGTTGCTTTAAATTAGAAAATTATACCCACTTTTTTAATTTAGGAAGTCTGTTTGCTGTTAAAAGAAACCATTGATTCAAGAGTGAAGGAGTACTTGGAAGTCCGTAAACAGCACAAGCCATCAAATACAGAATTCACAAGATCCCATCCCTTGTCCTTAAAAGGTAGGCACAGTACACTTTGATTTTGGACAAAGAAAATAAAATTTCTGCTCTGTAGAGATGGCGATTATATTTGGCTATGACTGTCATGTTAGTATCGTGACACATTTAAAAAGTATGCTGTGATGAAGATACTTTTGTTTGGGTAAAGAAAATTAACCAGAAAGCCCTGAAGGGCTTTTAATGGTAAGCAAAATATATAAAAATAGCAAATAAAACATTCCTCAGGAAACTATAAATTTTTAAAGTTATTTTTGACAAGTAATCTTACAAATGGATTTATATTAATGCTGACATATTGATTTAGGGTTTTATACTTTTAGAAAATGTTTTCCTATATGCCACCCTATTTCAGAGGTTCTCAAATGGGGCAGTTTTATTCTGGGGGAACATTGAGTAATGCCTGGGACAGTATGGGTTGTCTACACGGGCTAGGGGGTAGTACTACTGTCCCATAGTGGGTAGATCCAGGGATGACACCGTATCCTACAGCGCGCACACGGCTCTGCCTCCAAGAAGGACTTAACCAGCCCCCAAACATGAAGGGCACCAAGGCCCAGATTCTGTCCGTTTCCTAAGGACACAATACATGGTAATATTTTTGAGTTATACATGAAAAAATTGAGAATCTGCAAAATTATGTGGCTTGCCCAAGTCAAAGGTCATCTTCCTGGGGACCGACTCTCATTTATTTAGTGTCGTTTCTTCCCCCCACCAGTGCTTAACTCAGTGACTGGTACATAGATATAGTCAAGTGTTGAACAAGAGGACTTGGGTAATAACTGGCAGAACCTCAACCCAGACCCGGCTCTCTGACTTTTCACCCCAATGTTCCTCTACCTCCTACTCTGTCAGTGTTGGGTTTTTCATTCATATTCTTTCCTCTCCTCTCCTCTCCTCTCCTCTCCTCTCCTCTCCTCTCCTCTCCTCTCCTCTCCTCTCGTGACTCTGACTCTGACTCTGACTCTGACTCTGACTCTGACTTTCTGTCTCTGACTCTCTGTCCCTGTCTCTGTCTCTCTCTCTCTCTGTTTTTTTTTCTTTGGGTACTAGGAATTGAGCCCCAAAGCACAGGCATTCTATCCATCTCCAAGCTACACCCCTCATTCTATTTTATTTTTATTTTGAAACAGAGTTTCAGTAAGTGGCTGAGGGCCTCACTAAGTTACTGAGGCTGGCCTCAAACCTGCAATCCTCTTGTCTCACTGCTCAAGTTCTGCGATTACAGGCATTTGCCATTGTACCCAGCTTTGAGTCAACATATCATTGGCTACATTGCTGTGAGTCTGATTCAGCTAATGCAACCCCTCTTTAGGAAAAACAGTACCCTCTCTGAAGGCTTCCTTCATCTGAAATGTTCACTGTGGTATAGATGACAAGTAGGTGGACAGATTAATGTTTTCCCTACAGAAACCCTTAAACATATGGAATTTTTAGTCTAAACAGTATTGTGTTAAATGATGCTTGCTCGCTTTCTTTCTTTCTTTCTTTCTTTCTTTCTTTCTTTCTTTCTTTCTTTCTTTCTTTCTTTCTTTCTTTCTTTCTTTCTTTCTCAGTACTGGAGATTGATTCCAGGGGCATTCTACCTCTGAGCTACACCTCCAGCCTCATTTTATTTTACTTTTATTTTGAAACAAGTTCTCACTAAGTTGTGAAGAGCCTCACTGAGTTGCTGAGGCTGGCCATAAGTACCAGGACTATAAGTGTGTGCCACCATGCCCAGCTCAGATGATGCTTTCCGGCTTGGCACACAAATTTTGAGAAAGCCATAAGAATTTGCAGTCTTTATACCCAGCAGGCCTGGCTGGTTCCACTTTCTAGCGGGTACAAAAGAGGATTCCAAGATCTCACTCTGGCGTGGGCAGCACTGTAGTGGCTTGGTCTGTACGATTCTCAACCAGCCTCCCCCATGCCTTCCTTGACTTCCGAGTCAAAGAAACTAAACATTCGATTCCCCAGCCTCTTACAATTCTGGCCCCAAAAGGAAAATCAAAGTCTTTCTTGGGCCTATGTGGGGAAGATGTTTGTTTTTAGACAGAAAAGTGATCTTACTGTGTGTACAACTTTGTAGCCTCTTTTTTCTGTCTAATATATTATGAAGGTCCTTTCACACACATCACCATGTTTTAGAACTTTTCTTTGTTGTGGCAAAATATACATGACATCAAAGTTACCATTTTGACCATTTTTCGAGTGTGCACCGTCGAAGCCTTACGTAAGCTTGCTCACATTATTATACAATCATCTAAATAATTCCCCATTGTTTCCTCCCCCTGGCCCCAGAAAACATTCTGCTTTGGGGCTCTACGAATTTGACTGCCCTACGTACCTCATGTAAGTGGAATCATACAGTATTTGTCCTTTGTTTGTCTGGCTTATTTCACTGAACATAATGTTTTGAAAGTTCATGTTGTAGCATTTATCAACATCTCATTTCTTTTTAAGTCTGAATAATATTCCATTAAAATAGTCTAATGCATGCCACATTCTGTTTACCCATTTCCTAATCAGTGGAAATTTGGGTTGTCTCCACTTTTTGGCTGTTGGGAATAATACTGCTATAAGCATTATCTTTCCAAGTGTCTGCTTTCAGTCCTTTTGGATATATACCTAGAAGTAGAGTTGCTGAATCACATGGTAATTGTGTTTAATTTTTTTGAGGCACCGCCATATTGCTTTATCTAGTGACTACATCATTTTACAGGCCCACCAGCAGCACACAGGCCGCCACTTTTTCTACATTTCTGCCAACACTTATTTTTTGTTATTTTGATAATAGCCATTCTAATATATGTGAAACCATATCTCATGGGTTTTTTTTTGTTTTGTTTTGTTTTTTGGTTTTTTTTTTTTTTTTTTTTTGGTACTGTGGATTGAACCCAGAGGCATTCTACCTCTGGGCTACATCTCCAGCCCTTTCTATTTTTTATTTTTGAAAAGCTGGCCTCAAACCTGTGATCCTCCCGTCTTAGCCTCCCAATTGCTGAGATTAGAGATAGATGTACACCAACATGCCAGGCTTAATTGTGGTTTTGATTTTCATAATGATTAGTCATGCTAACTGTTTCATATGCTTATTGGCCATTAGTTTATTGTCTTTGGATAAATGTTTCTTTATATCCTTTGTCCATTTTTAATTGTCTTTATGGTTTTTGAGTTACGAGTTTTTGTGTTTTTTTGAGGAGTTCTTTACATATTCTGCATATTAATTTGATATATGATTGGAAGTAATTTTCCCATTTTGTGGTTTGCTTTTTTACTCTCTTGATAGCATACTTTGGCACTCAAAAGTTTTTAATTTTACGCCGGGCGTGGTGGCGCACGCTTGTAATCCCCGCGCTTGGGAGGCAGAGACAGGAGGATCGCGCAGGTTCGAAGCCAGCCGTGCTGGCGTAAGAGACCCTCTTTCAAAAATATAAAATAGGTCTGGGAGTGTAGCCCGGAGGAAGAAGGGCTTCCAGGAACCCCAGTACCACCAAAAAGAAAAAAGAAAAAAAAAGTTTTTAATTTTGATATAATAATTTACTTGTTTTTATTGTCTGTGCTTTTGATGTCTTATCTAAGAAACCATTGCTGAATCCATTGTCAGAGAGCTTTTGCTTTCTTTTTTAATCTAAAAACAGAAGGAATTCTGTAGAATTTTATTTAGGTTTCTGATCCATTGTGTTGGGCACACTGGAGGAGAAAGGCTGTGCTACGTACATCCCTCTGCAAGTAAACTTGGCGTAAGAGCACCGTCTTCCGCCTCCTTCCTACATCTGACAACAGGGAACCTTTAACTCGGTGTGTCTTTTGCAGTTCACGCCGTGACGGCCAGTGTCTTTCCCTGCAGTCACCAATCCGTCCGTGCTCCCACTTCACCTGACAAACACAGGCCGCTTCCTTTCTTGTCCTCCGGCGGGTGTGCCATCTCAGCCCCTCTTTGTTTAAGCAAATCGCAAGCCTGATCTTGTGCACCTCTGAATAGAGCCATTCCGGCTCTCCCCAGGGCCTCCAGTGGAGAGGCTAAGGCCCTGGGGAGCCTCCTCGCAGCCTCACCTTGCATTGCTTTTGTCTTCCTTCCTGCACTAGCCATAACAGATTTAAATCCTTTCTTCAGAATCTCTATTTTTTAGTCTTTTTAGGGTCCTACCATGTATTGGAACCTAGTGTTTTCTTCCCCATAATTATGTGCTGTCCACAGATCTTCAGCCCCTGAAATTCCCTTCACACCATTTGATGACCATCTACCTCCAATATGTAAGACACCTTAAATAAAATAACAGGTTCTGCCTCCCTTATTTTCTCTTCTTTCTCCAGCATGAAGTATAGTCTCTGGCTTGTAGTAGATACTTAATACACGTTTGTATAGGTGGTAAGTCCTATACGTGGTCCTATCTCAGCTTCTTTTACCAAAGATGAGAATTGCCATAATTTGCCTTCCCTGCCCTGTTTTCTATTTCCTGAAAACACATACATACTCTTTATACCTCTGTGCCTTTATAAGCTTTTTTATCCACAAACTCTTATTTAACTCTTTAGACCCAACTCAAATATTACTTCCGCAGTCTTCCTCACACTCCCCTCTCCCGTTTCCCTCTTCCTAGCACTGAACATTTTTATAATCTGTCACATTGCGTTATAATTGTGTCCTCATTTGTTCACCTGCTCTTCTCCCTTGCTCTGGACTCCTCGACAGCCCTAGGCTCTTTTCTTTAAATTACCTTGCTGCTTAACTCTAGAGCATGGGGGACCCTGCTTTCCGCCCTGTTAAACTGTCAACTCCCAAAAGTATGAGCATCGTTCACCGGTCTCCACCACAGGGCTTGCGTCCGTAGACGACAAGGTCCCCATGCTCTGGGCTGTGCAGACCTAGACACCTGCGGGATAAGGCGGGACCCGCAGCGGCATGCCACCAGCTCGTGGTGTTCATTGTTAACAGACCACTAACCCCGAAACTGAATGCATGCGTTTGCAGACGTTCCTTTAGACTTTCGTCTACCTTCCTGCTCTCCGCCACGCCTGTAGTCTTCCTTGAATGCCTTTTTCAAAAGCAGTTTCAGAGCCACTTAACCGTAGGCCAGGCCTGTGTCCTCCTCATGGTCAGATCTGAGGCCCATGTTCTCTGAATGTCAAGTTGTTGTTATTGCTATAATCGTAGTTTAGTCAAATGGGTGTGGTGTATGCATTTGTATAAATTGGACATCTTCTCTCACTTCCATGAGTTTTTTACCATCTTTCCACTTCCAGAACCATGTAAGCGTAACGTGCTGCAGTATGGTCTATATACTAGATGTATAACCCTGGACAAGCTCAAGGCTTCAGGCTGACAGCATAGCTCACTGCTCTAATGATACTGCTCATACTTTGAGCTGTCTTTATAAAAACAACATACATGACTTTGAGCCTAATTTCCTTAATTGCATAAAGGAATACAAAGATTATTTGCAGTAACAGATAGAAATATGCCAATAGCTTCATTCTTTTCAATAATCACCTGAGATGTTATTTTAATAGATTAAGCAAAAAGTAATAATATAAGGGAAGAAAATTTTTTTAAACTTGTCAGTCCCCATCAGTTCTACCTCATTAATATTTTCCCCAAATTTGCTCAGTATTGAATGTTGCCTAACGGTTTGGTGGACTAATAGTCCAAAAATTAACAAAAAGAATCTTAGTCCTTGATATTTATTTGTTTTTCTGATCTTATGTGTTCACTGACCGAACTGCATATTTGCAGCCTGGGTTTATATGGATTATTTGCCTGTTTTTCTTAACGCCTTCTCTTTTTTCAGTTGTCACGCCCTTGGTCAGGGTTCTTCAAAATGAGCTCTTGAATTTCTGCCATAGCCTCCTGATTTTCCTTCTAATTCATCCACAGTTCTGATGGCCTTTTGAATCAAAACAAAAATGTGATAGTCCCCAGCTTGGAACCCTTTGTGCTCAGAAACCTTCGTTGCTGATATCCTTTATCCAGTTTCTTCTCTGTGTGAGGCCAGCCAGAATGGATCTAGCAGAGAAGTCGACCAAAGATACCAGGTTGTTTGCTGGATCTCGCAGAGGGCCAGAAAGTTGTGTTCTGAAGCTGCCCAGACTAGACAGCCTCTGCCACAAGATGGCACAACTTTGGTGTCTGTGCCATTCATTTGATGTGTGAAGCTCAGGGCTGGTGCGAGAGGCCTGTGTCCTCGCCTGCCGAGTCTGACTTCCAGCACGTGACCGACCATAGCCTAAGCAGCTCTACCTAAGCCCACTGCATACTAAAACCAGATCTCATGGCTGTCCTCGAGTTGCACATGAGTTGGGGTACAATATATTTGGCTTTTACCCTAGGAAGATGAGACTTATAAAATGCAGAAAGTAGCTGGGCGTGGTGGCACACACCTGTAATCCCAGCACTTGGGAGGCTGAGACAGGAGGATTACGCAGGTTCGAAGCCAGCCTCAGCTACTTAGTGAGGCTCTCAGCAACTTAGTGAGACCCTGTTTCCAAATAAAATTTAAAAAAAAAAATAGGTCTGGGATTATAGCCCAGAGGTAGGAAGCCTCTGGGTTCCACCCCTAGTACCACCAAAAAATAAAATAAAATGCAGACAGTCACCAAAACATATGATATAGCTAGAATTTGGAGAGACACAACTTAGAATTACCCACTTAAATTTTCTCTATGGCTTCCTTTTCTTCACGAACTTCTAAATAACAAGTGATTGCCTAAAAATACAGCATTCCCAGCTACAAAGGTCACCTCCTCCTTCCATCCTTGGTTCCAGGAGCCTCGTATCTGGCCAAGGCAATACCTACGGCTCTGCCGGTGAGAGCATGTGTCGCCTCCTTGGGGTTCCAGGTCTCTCCCCATTTCACAAGGTCCTGGCTCACAGTTTTCATTCTGACTAAAATGTTCCATAAACCTTTCCGTCACTATGTAAAGCTAACTCCATCTGAGCCTTGGCATGACCATTGCATTTTCTGAGCCCAGTGCCTTATTTTGTTCCCGTTAAAGTGAATTCTCTGTTGAAAGCACCTTGGTGGTGCTGGTGAATGAGGGCTTCATGAAGTCCGTGGATGAAGTGACTGACACAAAATGGCAAGCAGAGAGGGTCCGTCCAAATCCACTTGCTTCCCCTGTGATGAAAGAGTTCTAATACAATCCACCCAGCACCACTGCCCGGTCTACCCATGGACGGAGGGCTGGCGAGGAGGCTCAGATTGGTTGCTGCTGTTGGCAGATTAGCCCCTTGGCAGAGCCCAGCCATGGTGAGGTTAGGTCCATGTTGTCCAGCCTGAGTAAAACATTCATTTTTGCCACTCTGGCAACATTTCTCATGAGGCCTTCCAGCATTATCTTTGGCAGCTGGGGAAAGAGGCCAGCCTGCATCTAGGACTGGACATCTTCTCTAGCTCATTATAAGAACTTTTCTTAAATGGGCCCTTTGGTAAATATTCATTTAAGATACAACTATTCTTATACTTTAACATAAATTTCCCCTAAATGTTTTTGTTACCAGTCCTTCTGAGTTCCTGGCCATCTTTTCAAAGTTAGCCATTGCCAACTAGTTGATATTTAATATATATATTAATTGGTATCTAAGACCATCTCTTCTTATAGGTCAGATGGACCCCAGAAATACCAGTCCACACTCTGCTCCCTGGACAGTTTCCCTGTCCAGCCCCAAGGTAGCACTGCTTTCATTCCACTAGCTGGTACCACTCTATTGGGCAGAGCCACAGATAAATCAGGCACAGATTTTTATCTGCTGGTCACTCAAGCTTTCACCCTTTCGGGCCATTCATGTAGGCGAGAGGAACATGAAGGTATTCTGGCTGAAGTTGGGGTGTATTTCTTCATAGTAAGAGGAGGGGGCACACAGAGTAAAAAGCCCAACTTCCCCTTTGGATGAGCGCTAAATGCCCAAGATGACTGGACATTCTGGAACTATTTTGAAAGGCTTTCTGTTATCACCTGACAGGCCTGTGTCTTAGCCTGAGAAGATGTTCTGCTATGTTAGTCTTCTCACAAGGCCTTCAGGGTAGTAGATAGAGCGGTATCCTACAAGACAGTGAGGTAATGAGGATCCCACGGACCAAGCTGTGTCACAGAGCAGGATGCTAGCAGCAGTGAGGTAAACACTGGAGCCATATGGCACTCGCTCCCCCTCTCCCTCTCTCTTCCTACTCCCTCCTTCCCTCTCTCTCTTCTTCTCCCTCCCTCCCTCTCCCATTCCCTTTTCTCTCTCTCTTTCTCTTTCTCTCTCTCTCTCTCTCTCTCTCTCTCTCTCTCTCTCTCTGCCAGTAGATAGAAACTTGCTGCCATGTTCACTGCTCACCAAGAGAGAAAAGAAACCAATTTTGCCCTTTCTACTGTACTTAGTGTTCCAGTTGAGAGACCACCTCTGGAAGAATCCCTGCCTAATTAAACTGACATGAATCCACCCTTCTTCTACAAGGCCCATCTGTCTTCTCTCTAAGCCAGGGAATCAAGTTAAATAAGACTGTGAAAAAAATACTTATACAGAGTTTACATTTTTCATGGCAGCATATGTCTTTGATTTCCTAGACATTAATATGGCTTTGGGTTTAGAGCTTTGGTGGGGAGGGCTAACTTCAGGGACTTTTATCTGGCCCTTCATTACCATGATAACACTAACTTTAGGAGACATGGCATCCAAGGGTGGATTCTGTCAGTTACTGAGTTCATGTTTCTCAATTATACCCTCAGCAACTGAGAAAACAACTCTAGGAGATTTTCCCAGCCCTGCTGGGCCCCTTGTGAGATTAATTTAAGCCAAATTTCTATTCATCACCCTCTCATGGATCACAGGAGCAGTCAACAACCCCAAGAATTAATATTACTTCAGAGCCAGAGTCCTTAAAAGTTCTGGGTATTAGTTCTCCTTACCCAACGTGCAGATACATAGCAAATAGTTGTAGGTCTCGCGTGGAAGATTCATAGAGTATATTTGTGATATCATTGAAGTATCCTTACTTAAGGAGTTGCCTGGCTATTTAAGGAAATCACAGGAAACTAGAAATCTAAGATCAAGCCGGATATGGTGGCACACTCTTGTAATCCCAGTACTTGGGAGGCTGAGACAAGAGAATCACAGATGGGAGGCCAGCCTCAGAAATTTATTGAAGCCCTCTGCAATTTAGATCCTGTTTCAAAATAAAACAGAGTGTGCATGTAGCTCAGGTAGAATACCCCTGGATTTAATCCCTAGTACCACAAATAAAAAGAAAGGGGAAGAAAGAAGGAAAGGAGGAAGGAAGGGAGGTAAAGAGAGAAAGGAAGAGGGAGGGAGGGAAAAGAAGACAATCTGAGGTCTGCAGGGTTGGTTCTACTGGTGCCCTGACCCCTAGCTTATAGACTGCCATCTTCTTCCAGTGCCTTCATGTATTTCCCCCTCCTGTAGATGTCTGTGTCTCTTTCTGTAAGGACACCAGTCTTAAAGGATTAGGGCTCATCTTAATGACCAAATTTTGACTTATTTATCTTTTTAAAATTTTCAAATATGTTCACATTCTGAGGTACTGAGAGTTAGGACTTCAACGTAGGAATTTTGGACGGCACACGATAGATCCCTTAACATGCAGTTTGAGTATGCTCTGTGTCTTATTTAGAGTTATAGACTAATTAACTAAGAAGCCAGAGTTATCGATGGCTAAGCCACTCTTCCAGGGTTCTAACAAGCCTGCTATTGGGCCAGGGCCCTTAGTAGACTAGGCGACTTTTCCAGTCATGGGTTTCTGTTGACTGCCAATCCTTGGCCACCTTCACACCAGATGACCCACCCACTCTTCATCTCTGGTGATCCACAGACACCGTGTCCATGCAGCTGGCTCTTACACTCCGGAGTGTCCCTCACTCCCAAGGTGGCTGCTGACTTAGACACACCCTCGGTAGCTGTGTCGTCCCCATGCTGAGCCCCTGCCATTGAGCAAAGCGTGCTAAGGAGCGTGGGGAAGTCGCTTGGCACAGGGCGGCATTCTGTAGCAAGTTGCATTTGGCCAGGTGTAGCTCACTGCACCTCACAGCTGTGTTCCAGCAGAGAACCCCCACTTCTCCCACTGGTCATCCCTTTTATTGGGCAGCATAAAAATGACCTTCTGGGGGTGGGGTAGCAAACACTAAATCCCAGGTTCAGGCATTGAGCGGTCTGGTGCTTGCAAATGTTAGACAAGTCAACTGCCAGGACCAGGAGGCTTTGGCTGCCCTCCAAATGGACCTGCGGGACACTGAGTTCAGGATCAGCTCCTCCCTCTCAGGGAGAGGGTCGTCCTTACCCATATGGCCTTGACCAGCACACCTGGGATGCCCATGGTTATGCAGCAGTTTGTCCTCCCCTGGCACTTACAGTGGGCAGAACACGATGCTCTCTCTTGCCTCTGGCCTTGGCACACCTGCCCGTGCTGCTCTGGAGAAGCTCCTGGCCATCCTCCAGGCCTGTGCTCAGGTGTGGCCTCCTCCAAGGAGCCTCCTCTGATTCTCTACGTTCTCAGGAAGTTTCCTCTTCTCTCCCTGTGCATCTCCTTTATAGACAAGTGGCAGTCAGCACCACAGTTACTTCCTGCCTCCCAGGCCGACTTCGGTCTGTCTTTTGGCAGGAGATTTGTCCTGTTCAGCACCTGTAGAGCCAGACATCCATCGAGAGCACGCACATTAGAAGAAGTAAAGTGATGGTTGTTACTACCGGCTGGTCCCAGTTTTCTTGGCCAAGGCTTTGTATCCTGCTTCCATTGCAACATCTCTTGCCCCTGAACAAAAGGCAGAGATGAAAGTGGTCTGGAGTTACAAATTATTAAGTAGCTTTTCTCATGTGGTTTTCGGAGAGTCAAACCACATCCTACCATAGTGTAAGATTAGGCCGCCACATCTTCTGACTCTGCTGGGAACAGAGAAATACCTTCCCTCCAGTCCAGCCATCTGTTAGAATTACAACCTCCAACGTTCCCGTCGCTGACTGTGTCAGTCGGCCAGCTGCCGATGCTAGGTTGGACCTTTGACACACCCATGGTAGAGCCTTGGGACAGCCCTGTCTAGCCACTGGTCTGTCCTCCCTCCTTCCTTCCTTCCTTCCTTCCTTCCTTCCTTCCTTCCTTCCTTCCTTGTGCTGTGGATGAAACCCATGGCTCACCATTCTTACCAACCCTTGTTGTAAAGATGAGGATTTCAAGGAACATGTCCAGGGGTCACATAGCAAACAAGTCAGTGTCAGAGGCGATGGACTGCGGCCCTCCATTTCTGACTCGTCCTCTCTCTCTCTCATGTCCCTGCTAAGGAGAGTGTTATGTGTCTGTGTTTCCTCTGAATAAAATTCTCCTGTAGTCATAACAGCTTTTTTAAACCAGGAACAGTATTCTGCCTGAAATCCCATGTGACTATCTTTGTTTTAGATTTTATATCCTCTACTCCCTGATCATGAAATGGAAAAGGAGAAATAGACCCCCAAACAGAGCTCACCTTGTACCTCTAAGCGCTTGCTTCAGTGCATTGTCTACAGAAGGCCCACTGAAGCCCAGTATGGTGGCGCACGCCATAATTCCAGTACTTGGGAGGCTGAGACTGAAGAACCACAGGTTCAAGACCAGCCTCCGCAACTTAGCAAGATTCTCAGCAACCTAGCAAGACCCTGTTTCAAAATATAGAATAAAAATAGGTCTAGGGCAGTATAGCTCAGAGGGAGAATGGACTTGGGTTCAATTCCGAGTACCAAAAAAAAAAAAAAAAAAAGAAAGAAAGAAAGAAATAGGGATTACTCCATTTTTGTGTTTGTGGAACAATAAGAGTGAAATCTTTTTTATTGCCTATTATTCTAGTCTGTATAACCTTTTCTTGTAGTTAACATCTAAGAAACCCAGTCCTCTGGAAAATGCCATAAAATAAATTAAATTTTCCTGGGTACTGTGGTTTCTGTCTGCAGAGGCTTTCTTTTTGGCTTTTCTTCTAAGCTGAACGTTCCTCTAAAATCCGAGCTTACATCTCCAGCCAGAGCACATGGCTGTCTGCTCTCCCTTCTCCTGCATGCCCATGGCGGCTGTCTTCTGCGACTGTGGACGTTTGCTGCTGTATTACCCCGTCTTCCTCTCTGCTCATCCACACCCACATCCCTTGCAGCGATCTGCCTCGGGCATGCCCCTCTGACAGAGAATCAGTGGGTGTTCACACAAGAGGAGAAAGAGAAAAGATAGAATTGCCAAAATAAGCAAGTTCTTCCTATTCCTTCCTCTCTCTGCAGAGATCCCCCCTCCCTTCCCCAGCACCCTGTGCGATGCTGTACCTGCCAAGGAAAGCTTTCTCCTTGCTCTTCAGACTCTGGCCTGGTTGTGAGCCCTTCTCCCAGCGTCCCTGTGAGTGCAGATACATCCGTATATGTGTTGTTATGTTTTATGTTTATTTTCCCAGCCCATTGAAACAAGGCCTTTTCCTAGTTAAAATAAATTTTGGAAGCAAAACAGTTTTTCCGCTCCAAGCCCAGCCCTTCCTCCATAAAATCTTTAGGCATATTCAGAAAGGACTGTGCAAACTTGCCTCGGACTCCACCCATTTACTCCCCTTCAGCTGGCGGCTCTCTTCTAGGTTAACAGTTAAAAAAGAAAAATATATTGTACATTAAGCTGAGTGTGGAGAAGCATGCCTGTAATCCCAGAACTTGGGAGGCTGAAACAGGAAGATCGAAAGTTTAAAGCCAACCTCAGTGATTTAATGAGACTGTTTTGAAATAAGAAAATAGGGCTTGGGAGCGTAACTCAGAGGTAGAACACTCTCCTGGTTCAGTCCCCAGTACCATACACACATACACACACACACACACACACACACACACACACTCACACTCACACTCACACTCACACTCACACACAGGCCCTTGACAGATCACACTGTTTTTATCATCCCTTCCGGTGTGCGCCAGTTCCCGCGGGAGGCTGTCAGTAGATCCCACTGTGTGCACCCCGGTGAGAATAGACTGCACTGTGGCCACAGGTGAAGGGAGGTGGGAGTGGCTTTCTGATTTTCACAGGCGTTGAGGACAAGAAAGGAAGAAATGGTCACTCACGGTTTACAGTTTTTGGTTACTTTGTTCATTACTCTTGATGTTGAAAACCTTGACTTTTCTATTCACAGCCCTTTACAAACAGAAATGGTCTGCCACAGAGCACAGTGCAAACATGTGTTTTCCTTCTACACATGTGTTGAAATGGTTTGGGTTATTATTTACATTTCTGCCCATAATGTAGTCAGTCAAAACAGTTTACGGGCTTTCATCCACACATGAAAAGCTGAAAAGGGCAATAAAGCAAGCAAGTGCCTATAAGCCCTTTGGAGAACGTGCCACATTTCAGCAAAGACTCTTTTTCCAGAATGGACAATTTGTAAAACTCGAAGTTTTATGCTTTTTACCATAAATGTGCTAAGCCAGCAATGACAGCACAGTATGTTTCGCTCTCTCAAAAACTGAGGAGATCGCTCTAACCATTTATTGCAGTAGGTGGGAAGAAAACAACCTCTAAGCTTCTAAGGGTAATGTTTCCGCCTGTCATCGTCACCTGTTACAGACACTGCCAGAATTGCAAGGCCCCATCCTTTGTCTACTTAATTTTACAAGAAGCTAAAATGCAAAAAAAAAAAAAAAAAAAAATTCTAGCGGATAAGAATTCAAAAAAGAATTCTTTTCATCACATAAAGTGGTTAGCACCGTAATGTTCTCATCATCTGGGAGACGTTTTTCTAGAGACACCCTGGCAGCCAGTGAGTCGACTGCTGCTTTCTTGCCTATCATTCTCTTCTCCCTCAACCTACTACCCCAAATCTCAGAGAGACAATTTCCCCTCATAAAACAAACTGTTTTGTCTTTGTTTCGTTTCAGCTTGCAATACTAGTTGTGTTGAAGCTTTTATGTGATGCAAGTCTAGTATTATTGGGGGAGTAGTACTGGGGATTGAACCCAGAAGGTTCTACCTCTGGGCTATACCCAGCCCTTTTAATTTTCTTATGTTGAAACAGGGTCTCTATTACAAGTGTGCACTCCCATGCCCAGCTCGGGATTATTTTTGTGTCTCTTAAGTTTTTTCACATTTATAGCTGAAATTTTTGTTTCAATTTTTCTTTTTCTCTCCCCCTCCCTCCCTCCCTTTCTTTTTTCTTCCCTCCTTTCTTTCTTTCCTTCCTTCCTTCCTTCCTTCCTTCCTTCCTTCCTTCCTTCCTTCCTTCCTTCCTTCTTTCTTTCTTTCATTCTTGCAGTGCTGGGGATGGAATCCAGGGAGTCGTGCATGCTTAGGCAAGCACTCTACTTCTGAGCTATACTTCAGCCCCTTCTTTGTATCTTAAAATGATAAAGATCACAACACTGCCAAATCCCCCAGGACTCTTAGATTCTAGAAAAGGTTTTGTCATCAAATACTGATTTGCAGAACTTGTTCTAGGAGTTGTGTCAGTTGTCTGAGATCCCTGCCCCTTTCTCAGCTCCATGAAGCCTGATGAATTATTACTAAATCTTCCAAAGCCACATTCCTTTGGGGGTTAGGTAGAACTGGTTGGCACTTCTGTCTGCTAAAAGTGGAAGAAGTAATGGGAGAGAAAGCCACCTGCCCTTAAATTGACAGAGATGAGATGAGGTGAGATAAGAAATAAAAAAATAAAAGAACTCTCCCCTCTCCCCCCCACCCATGATCTGGTTTGTCATAATATTTCTGATGGTGACAACTGGATGGATGGCCTGCAATTCTCCAGGGTTATCCCAGCATGCTGACACTAGCTTTCTATTGTGTAAATGGTTTAGCTGCCACATAGGGTGTGTGTGTGTGTGTGTGTGTGTGTGTGTGTGTGTGTGTGTGTGTACATGTGTGTATACGTGTGTGTGTGTGTGTGTGTGTGTCAGTCTGTCAGTCTGCCTGTCGGGGAGCAAGCCGGAGGTACAAGTCGATGGTAAGACTTCTTGGCAGTGCTTTCCTTTGGCACATTTCTGGCTGATGTCTTGGAAGGCAGCAACCTCCCTGTGTTTTGAGAGTTACTAATAAGGAAATCTCTCTTCATCCCCCATGGTCAAGTGGCCTTTTTTCATAAGAGTAGCGGACAGTTCATTTTATGTGTGGAATGACAGGTAGGGTGAAGACTGACTACCGTGGCCTCTTTGTTTCTTGGGAGTCCCATGGCCATTACATCCAGCACTGCCTTCCCTTATCTAGGAAGTGCCTGCAGCTTGTGCAGCTTGTCTGTTTCCTTTTTGACTCCCTTTCACCAGGATCTCTCATCATTCCTAGATTAAAAAAAAAAGAAAACACCTACATTTTTAGATTCCTAGCAATTGAGTTTCATGTCACTAATATTAATACATATAAGGAAGTTAGAAAGAGATAGTTACCTAAAAAATCAAGTTGTTAGTTTAGCAGTGTGATCAGTGGATCACAACTTATTTCAGCTCACAGAATGTGAAGAGACTAAATAGAGAACAAGTGAAGAGGCTCTGCTGTAGAGTCTCACACTGTGGTTTAACACTTTGGAACTGAGCTCTGCTATGAAATATCTTGGGAATTTTAGAAACACAACTCAAATGATTGATTAAAAACCAGAGAGAGCCGGGCGTGGTGGGACACACTTGTAATCTCAGCACATGGGAGGCGGAGGCAGGAGGATTGCAGGTTCTCGGCCAGCCTCAGCTATTTAGTGAGGCCCTCCACAACTCAGTGAGACCTTGTTTCCAAATAAAGAATTAAAAATGGGGCCGGGTGTGGTGGCTCACGCTTGTAATCCCCTCGCTTGGGAGGCTGAGACAGGAGGATCGCGCAGGTTCAAAGCCAGCCTCAGCTACTTAGTGAGGCTCTCAGCAACTTAGTGAGACCCTGTTTCCAAATAAAATATAAAATAAGTCTGGGAGTATAGCCCGGAGGTAGAAAGCCCCTGGGTTCCACCGCCCCCCCGTACCACCAAAAAAAAATAAATAAATAAATAAAAATGGGGTATGGGGTGTAGCTTGGAGGCAGAATGCTCCTGGGTTCAACCAACCCCCAGCACGACAAAAAACAAAACAAAACACACATATAGCCAAGCGTGTTAGCACACACTTGTAATCTTAGTACTTGGGAGACTGAGACAGGATGATCACAGACTCAAGGACAGGTTTCAGCAAGTACTGAAACTCTCATCAATCTAGCGAGACCCTGTTTTCAAAATAAAAATCTGAAATAGGGCTGGGGGTGTAGCTCAGAGGTAGAATGCCCCTGGGTTCAATCACCAGTACCACAAAAATAAAAATAAATAAAAAACAGAGAGTTTTTGTTTTCATGTACCATAATTACTTTATTACTATGAAAGTAGAGAATCTAAAATTATGACCTTCTGTAGTTACTAAATATTTCCAGTTAACTTCAATTGTTTACAACAAATTTGATTTTATATTACAATAGCGTCTATACACTGGGCAGAGGTATTTGTTTCGCCTGGTACCCTAGAGATTTATCCTGCCCCTAAATGAATTTTCCATGAATTTCTGAGTTAGGCGGGTCTCTGAATCATAAAGAACTAATGACATTGAATTGAGGGATATTTAATAACCTCATGTGCCTTAATTGTATAGCTTATTTATGTTTGCTGTTCTATCACAGTGCTGTCATTACTCAGACCCTAAACTCCAACCAGATTCAAGCTTATTTGAACTATTTGATCCTGAACCATGTAACCTATTGGGATTCATAGCCTAATCTATTTTATTAAATATCTTAAGAAAATTATCCAAGTCTACATTAAGCAAAAACAAAACTAACCCTACATAATCTCAGGCATTAAAAAAAATTAATGTGAGGAAAAGATCGTATTTTTAAGTTTAAGACAAGATAGAATTACAATTTTAGGATTATAGATAGACATGTGTATTTAAGAGACATGAATATTTATATATTAAATGGATATTTGGATATGTATGTACAGACCTACAAATGTAAGTTACTGCTAAGGAACAACCCCACATAATCACAAAAAATGTATGTTCCTGCTAAACAACCCCACATAATCTCAGACATTAAAAAAATAAATGCTAGGGAAAGATTAAATTTTTCAGTTTTAGGCTGAAATGAAATCACAGTTCTAGGATCATAGATGATGTGTGTGTTCAAGTCAACATACATGCTTATGTATTAAACAGATATGTAGATATGTTATATACATTGCTGCTAAAGAAAGTTAAAGTTACAGGGTATGAAAGGGGATACCAAAAATATTATTTCCTTACAAATATTTGCAGGAATTTTACTTAATTGCAACCAGAAGTCTGACCTGGAAGTGTAGTGTTTTGACCCCCTTGCTGTCTGGTTTCCTATTTGCGGTGTTTTGCTCTCCCCCAACTGTGAGAAAATTTATTTTACATGGTTTTAACCCTGTGCATTCTTAGAAACAGTGAAGTAGAAAGTATTCCCTTGGGGGGAAGAAATTCTCATTATTTATAAGAATTACTTGTAAAAAGTTTCTCTTAAATAGAATACATTTTTGAAGCATTCAGCAAATCTTTCCTTATTAGATATATTTGAAAATAAAACAGCCCCTGGGTTTACTCTGGGTTTCCTTTCCAAAGGTAATGTGAACTCTTGGGAGAGTGTAAGAGTTTTGCATTGTATAAATTTACTTTCAGTAAAATGCTTTTTAATAACAAAATGTAGTTTGTGATAGTTCTCTTATGAGGAGACATTTTAAAGGGTGACCATTTTTAGCTTATAGTTTTTTTCTTTAACTTAAGAATTAGAATTAGGCTGAATAAACTTTGGGTGTCTGTAGTAGTATATAGTATTCTCATGGATGCAGGATACCAATGAATTAAGGATAGGTGATGGGCAAGGAAGCCTACTGTTGCAAACTTACAATATCCATGCAAATGCTCCCATGAGCATTTGCTGCATCTAGTTAAATAGCGGGGAATATTGTTTCCATGTATAGTCTCTTGCTGTTTGGCTGTTTGGCAGTGTGATTGGTTGATCCCATATACACAGAGCCAGATTTAATATCACTAGACTTTGTTTCTCCTGCACATAGGAGAAAGTCACCAATATATTGTTCTCTAGAAAGTAGCTTTCTCTTACTGATCGGAAAGTACAGTTCTATAAACAACACACACACACACATATGCTAATTTTATTGCAGAAGTTTGGAGGTTGTAATTTAGCATGTAACTTAAGTTTGAGTCTGTATTGGTAAGCACCATGCTTTCAAATTATTTGAAAGTCACATTCATTTGCCTCTTTATTTGATGGTAGTTTGATATTTTTAAGTAAAATTGCTAACCTTGTTTGGCCGTGTGATCATGGCATGGGCATTATCTGAGATATCTTTCTATGATTGTGCTTTACCCAGAGTGGACGTAGCTTAAATAATAAAAAAAAAAAAACCCTGAAGATTAAAGTATAAAGACATGTAAGTTCATGCTGCCTACTTTTAAGAGAACTTTCAGTTTTCATAATTAAGTAACTGCCACTGATTAATAGGAGGTTTAAATTAATTTCATGGCTTAGAACACCAGAGTTACTGGTGCCCATTTTCAGCCAAGATCTACATTCTCTTGGTCCTATTGAAATATTTCAATATACAAAAATACTGTAATGTTAATACCCAAGAGAAAAGCCAGTTTAATGTGTTTATTGATCATCCTAATCAGTGTGGCACAGTTATTTAAAATAAACTATCATGCTTGAGAAAAAAAAAAAAAAAAAGAAAAAGGCAGGCATGGTACACATGCTGTAATCCCAATACTTGGAAGGCTGAGACAGGAGGGTCACAGGTTCCAGGACGGCCTCAGCAGTGTAATGAGACTCTCAGCAGCCTAGTAAGATCCTGTTTCAAAACAAAACAAAAAAAAGTTAAAGGACTGGGGGTGTAGAGGTAGAATGCCCCTGGGTTCAATCCCCAGTACCGCCAAGGAAAAAAAGAGGTGGGGAGGCTGTGGCGTTTTCAAGTGGAGTAAATCACTCTTAACTGTTTGCTTCCAGGATTTAAGAATCAGAACATTTTCTTCCCATTCCATTTTTTTAAATAATTTTATCAAGATGTAATTTACTTACTATATCATTGGCCCATTTAAAGCATGCTGTTCGGCATTTTCTGTACATTCACAGAGCTATGCCACCATCTTCAAAATCAATATTAATACACTTCGATCACTCCAGGAAAAAGCCCTGTCCTGATCATTAGCAATTACGTGGCCTGTTAATACCCTCCCCCCAGCCCTGTGCAACTGCTAGTATACTTTCTATTTCTCTCCATTTGCCTGTCAGTGGAATTGTATACTATGTGGTTCTTTGTGACTAGCTTCTTTCACTAAAAGTGATGTTCCCAGTACTCATTCTTGTTGTATGTGCCAGTAGTGCTTTATTTTATTTTATTGCCAAGTAATGCTCCACTGCATGTATATACATTTCATTCCTTCATTCATCAGCTGATGGCCATTTTGAGTTACTATGCTGCCGCCGCTGCTGCTGCTGCTGCTTCTAGGTTGTTTTGTTTTGTTTTGTTTTGTTTGGCAGTGCTGGGGACTGAACCCAGGTCCTCAGTATTGCTAACAAGCGCTGTACCACACTGAGCGACGCACCCGGCACTGAGCTGTTATGGATAACGCTACTGTGAACATTTGTGTATAGGTTTCGGGTAGATGTATGTTTTCATTTCTCATTCGTCCACTGTCCTCTCTAGGAACAGAATTTCTGGGTTATTTTTCACCTTTATGTTTAACATACTGAAGAACTTGCAGACTCTTTTCCAAGTGATTGCATGATTATTATTTCTTCTTCTTCTTCTTCTTCTTCTTCTTCTTCTTCTTCTTCTTCTTCTTCTTCTTCTTCTTCTTCTTCTTCTCCTTCTTCTCCTCCTCCTCCTCCTCCTCCTCCTCCTCCTCCTCCATCACCTCCTCCTCCTCCTCCTCCTCCTCCTCTTCCTCCTCCTCCTCCTCCTTGTGGCACTGAGGTTACTGGAAACCCTTCTACCTTCGGGGTTACACCCCCAGACCTATTTTTACATTTTTTTTAAATTTGGAAACAGGGTCTCTTAAGCCAGCGAGGCTGGCTTCGAACCTGCGCCATCCTCCTGTCTCCGCCTCCCAAGCGCGGGGATTAAAAGCGTGCGCCACCACGCCCGGCTGATTTTATATTCTTATTAGCAGTGTAGTGTACAAGGGTTCCATTTTTTCCATGTCTTCATAGTACTTGTTATTGTCATTTTGCTTATAATCACCCAGTGGCATCCTACTGCAATTTTGATTTCTGTTTTCTTGGTGGCTAATGATGTTTACCATTTATTCAAGTATGTATTGGCCATTCTGTGTCTTCTTTTAAAAAAATCTGTTTGGATCCTTCACCATTTATAATTAGGTTATAGACATTCTTTACATATTCTAGATATAGTAGATATAGCTTCTTATCAGATAAATGATTTATAAGATTTTTCTTCTTTTCTGTGGATTGTCTTCTCTCTTTATATAGTACCTTTAGAAACAAAAAAGTTTAAAGTTTTGTTAATGTCCAATTTATCCATTTTGTCTTTTATTATGTTTTCTAAGAAACCATTGCCTAATTCAAAGTCATGAAGATGTATTCTTTTATTTTTCTAAGAATTATATAGTTTTATTTCTGGACTGTCAGTTCTATTTCTGCATAACTACCTTTATGGCAGTACTACATTCTCAATCACTGTAGCTTTTTTTTTTTTTTTTTTTGGTGGTACTGGGGTTCCTGGAAGCCCTTCTACCTCCGGGCCACACTCCCAGACCTATTTTTACATTTTTATTTGGAAACAGGGTCTCCTAAGCCAGCACGCGCGGCTGGCTTCGAACCTGCGCGATCCTCCTGTCTCTGCCTCCCAAGCGCGGGGATTACAAGCGTGCGCCACCACGCCCGGAATCACTGTAGCTTTATAGAATAAATTTGAAATTATTTTTCCATTTTTGGTGGTACTGGGGTTCCTGGAAGCCCTTCTTCCTCCGGGCTACACTCCCAGACCTATTTTATATTTTTGAAACAGGGTCTCTTACGCCAGCACGGCTGGCTTCGAACCTGCGCGATCCTCCTGTCTCCGCCTCCCAAGCACGGGGATTACAAGTGTGCGCCACCACGCCCGGCTATTTTTCCATTTTTGAAATAGACCCTTTTTTCTCCCTTCTTAAAGTCAAAGCTGGCATTTACTGCCTATGATTAAGAGTCTGTTTGTACATGTATGTGGTAACAGGGATTGAACCCAGGGGTGTTCTACCTCTGAGCTGTACCCTCAGCCCTATTTTATTTTTTATTTTGAAACATGGTCTCCCTAAGTTGCTGAGGCTGGCCTCAAACCTTAAATCCTTCTGTCTCAGCCTCCCAAGTACTGGCGTTACAGTCATGTGCCACCATGTTCAGCTTCAAGAGTCCTTTTTGACCTAGTCAGTCTAAACATAATTTTAAATTGTTATAAACACCAGATTTTTAATGAATTGTAAAGCACTATTGACTTTACTGAAAGTTTTTCCCCAAAATTTGAGATTAAACCTTTCACAGATTTTTTGACTTCGTTCTGTTTTACTCAAATCAATGAATAGAAAAGTAATCCTTACTGTAGTCAAGGTCTTCTTGTGCAAAAATGCCACCGTGAGTTAGCCGTGAGTCTCTGTAACATTTGAAATAAAATGAGCTAATAAGAATCCTAACACAAAATTCCTGTTCTTGTTCTATAATAGATAGTGTGCTTATAGGAGGCTTCAAGGAAGATGAGAGCTTACAATCACCTACTAGATCGCTTAGTTTACGTTTCTTTTGAATTGTTACCTATTTAGGAAAGCTGTTTTAAAGATTATAGCTACAACTCATGCCATCATAAAGGATACTTTTGCATTCCTTATAAAAAATTTTTCTGAGTTAATAAATTACCTATAAAAGCAAGCTTTAATCATGACTTATGTTCTGAGATTTTAGGAAAGAGATTATATTAGCATAAATATTTAAAAGAAAAAAATGCATCATCTTTGAGGCTTAATATTTTCATCAAGTGATGGTGTTTCTTTTTAAAAATAAATCTGCCTCAAAAGAATCTTTGCAAGCCAGGCATGGTTGGTGCACACTTGTAATCCCAGTACTTGGGAGGCTGAGACGGGAGAATTGCAGGTTTGTGGCCAGCCTTAGCTATTAAGTGAGGCCCTCTGGAACTTAATGAGACCCTGTTTCAAAATAAAGAATAAAAAATAGGACTAGGGATGTAGCTCAGAGGTAAAATGCTTCAGGTTTAATCACCAGTACCACACACCTACAAAAGGAACCTTTACTTACATTTTTAAACTTAGCAGAAACTTGAAATATATACATGTAGAATCTTATATTTATTACCTTCATATTTTTAATATATAGCCAATGTTATTTCATTTATATCTTCACTCTTTTCTTCACTCTTCTTCAGATTATTTTAAAGTAATGTTTAGAATCAGTATGTATAAATTATTCAGCATAAATAGCTATAAAAGATGAGAATTTTTTTAGTCGGGTGTGGTAGTGCATGCTTGTAATCCCAGCATTTGGGAGGCTGAGACCGGAGGAATACGGTTTGCGGACAGCCTCGGCTACTTAGTGAGGCCTTCTGCAACTCAGTGAGACCCTGTTTCAAAAATAAAAAATAAAAAATAGTGCAAGGGGTGTAGCTTGGAGGTCAAATGCCCTTGGGTTTCATCCCCAAACCCACAAAAAAAAATTTTTTTTTTTAATGATCAGAGTGCCACGAAAGGCCAAAATGTTCTTAATGTCTCCGCTTATCTAGTTCATCTTCAGACTTTTTCTGATCGTCTCAATTGTTTTCTATTTGGATTGTTCAAAACAAGATCCAGATACAAGGCTCGGCTATCTAGACATTCATGGCATTGGGCTGATTGTCTTTTATGATTTTTAAGCTAATTACTACTTCAGATTTGTTCATGTGGATTTTTGTTACTAGTAAATACTGTTGAAGCAAAATAAAATTATAAAGAGCTTTTTATGTATTCTTCTGAAACTGCCTACTTCAATTAAGGTAAGAATATCAAGGTCGTGTTTTAGAATAAAACCTGAATGTTAGCATACAGTTAGTATCTTTTTTGAGTCTTTGTGAAATCTGACTTAGCATCTCAATTATGATCCTAAATCATTGCATACCTGTAGTTTTAAAGTTTACATATGACTTACATTTAATGGAACTCTTAAGGACTTGCAGAAGATAATTTTTAGAAACTATGTGGTGATGTTTAATTTCTGTGAAAAGAGAGATTCATAGGCATTAGAAAAAGAAAAGAAAGCAAAGAAGGAATGAGGCTTGTTCTTTGAAATCCTCCAGAGGTGTGATGATAATTGAGCTAATATGCATTGACTTCTCATAAAGTGCCTGGTAGTTTGAGCCTTGAGTGTCTTAGAAATT
Source organism: Muscardinus avellanarius (assembly GCF_963383645.1). Classification (NCBI taxonomy): domain Eukaryota; kingdom Metazoa; phylum Chordata; class Mammalia; order Rodentia; family Gliridae; genus Muscardinus; species Muscardinus avellanarius. The sequence goes on along the minus strand of NC_137805.1, from coordinate 7,688,350 downwards.
ACTTTCTCAGCCGGGCGTGGTGGCGCACGCTTGTAATCCTAGCTTTTGGGAGGCTGAGACCGGAGGATCGCGGTCCGCGGACAGCCTCAGCTACTTAGTGAGGCCGTCTGCAACTCAGTGAGACCCTGTTTCAAAAAAATAAAGAATAAAAAGTTGGTCAGGGGGTGTAGCTTGGAGGTTGAATGAGGGGTTCCATCCCCAGACCCGCAAAAAAAAAAAAAAAAAAAAAACAAATTACCTTTCTTCCTGTGCCTCTGCACTGTTGCTGTAGTACTCCTGCTAAAGGCCTACTTGTTTGTGTTTAAGGAACAAGGGTAATTTATATCTTATATTCACTGGCAGAACTTATGTTTTATTTTTGTCTTCCAAGAACTCTGTAAAGTACCACCATTACGCTTAACAAGGCTCACACTACCAATTTCTTTATAACATCCTAGTAAATAAACAAAATAATATTTAGGACTAAGTGACTTTCAAACCTGACTGTACATCAGAACCCCTTGGAGCTCTTTAAAAAGTGTGTAACTCTCTGGCACCCACCCCAGGTCTACACCAGATTCAGTTGTAGGGCCTGGAGATACAAGCATCTGCCATGGAAATTCTAATTTCCCAAATGATTTTGATAGGGGCTGTGGAATTGGACAGACTCTTGGCCAGTTGATGCTTATTTAAACTTCATAGTGGTTTATTTAATAACTGAAAGAAGAAATAGAAGAAACAATAAACTTCGGGAATATTTAGTGTTTCCATCTATGACTTGAGTGGGTGCATTCGAATTAGGGGAAAGATTTAGTCCCTCATAAAATGGGATAGCAACTCCAAATGACCAGGGCAGAATTAGGAGGCATATGTTAAATAGAAAACACAAAACAAAAAACAGATGACCTAAACTTCAGAGCAGAAAGCAGAAAGCCAGCAAGCCCTGGACTAAGAAATAAAACCAGGCGGATGAGCTGGAAAAAACAGTCTGATCTTCCTTTAACGTAACAGTTTCTCCTGAAACTCTTGTGTCGGCTTCTCGTCTTCACAAAGTTCCTAGAGCAGATGTTTGATTTTTGTTGTCCTTTTTTCATACTTTGATTCTTCTATGATGAAGCTACCTCAAAAATACTACCAGTCATCTTGATTGTCAGCTCAACCTTTTGTCCTATTTCAGCCTTTACTAATGCTCTTTTTATATTTGATCTTCAAAAGTCCTTTGCTAGGACTACTCTCTCTTATCTTTCTGATCTGACTATTCCTCATGAGCTCCTCTTTATCTGCTGACCCTTGAGCAGTGGTTCTGCTCTGTCCTTCCATTCTCACTTGATATGCTCTGCTATGAACCAGGTTGCCTAGGTACATCTCCAGCCTTGATATCTCCCCTGAACTCTGCAGATAAACTCTGCAAATAAAACTCTGTTTTATTTGCTTTTCAGATAGCTTCACCCAGAGATCTCACTGGTGCTTCTCTCTAAAGCTTAGTTCAAATAGCGAGGCATGGTGGCACACACCTATAATCCCAGTGTACTTGGGAAGCTGAGACAGGAGGATTGCAGTTTCAAAGCCAGCCTCGACAACTTAGACCCTGTTTCCAGATAAAATAAAATAAAGCTACAGGTGGAGCTTGCAGGTTGAATACCCCTGGGCTCGATTCCTATAACCATTCACCATGGGAGAAAAAATAAAAAAGATTAGCTCATCATCTTATCAATTCTCCCAAACCTCTCTATTCTCTAGCAAACACCTAGTGTGTACTCAAAGCCAGAAAAATCTTCATTACAATCCATCCTTCTCGGTACATGTTTAGTTGACAAACCTGATCTGAGTCTACCTCTGAATATGTCCCTTTCTCATTAATTTAGTAGAGTTTCTCTGGAGAAAAAAAATCCATTCATGAATTGGGCAGCACTCCAAACGAGAAGAGGTTTGGAGAGCTCTGGTCCTGTATGAGCAGGGGAAGCAGAGTAGAGAATACTTGATTGGCTACAGGAAGGGGTCAGCCTTATTTAGGTGTGGCTTGATGGGAAATCCTTCAAACATGGATTTGTTATGTTACAAATTGGCTAGTTGACTATATTTGGATAAAGCTCAATTCAAAATTAATCAGTTATGAGGAATGCTTCTAAGTTAAGTTTCCATTTGTAGGAAGAACCCGGAGCTAGTGGCCACCTGCCACAGGAAAGTATGGGGAAAGGGAAACCCTTGGTGGTGGTGGTGGGGGGGGTGGATGTAAATTAGTACAGCCATTGTGGAAAGCAGTATGGAGATTTTTCAGACATTAAAATGAAAGTGCCATGATCTAACAATCCCACTTCTGGATATAGATCCAAAGTAAATGAAATCAGGATCTTTAACAGATATCTGCACTACTGCCAAAGGAGGATGGAAAGATCCTGTCATTTTCAACAGCGTGGGTGAACCTGGCAGACTTTATGCCAAGTGAAACGTCAAACCAGACCCAGAAAGACAAATGCTATGCTCTTATGTGTGGAACCTAAAAAAGCCAAATGGTGCTTGGCAGGTATAGGGTGAAGGCAGAGGCTGGCTGTGGGCGGGAGTAAGGCCGGTGGGGGACAGAAAGAGAGGATGGTCAGAAGGTATAAACTTTCAATACTCTTATACAATGAGTAAGTTCTAGAGATGCGATATACACTGTTGTGACTATGAAGATGCTCCTCAGCTTATGGTCTGGCTCCATTCCAGTGAACTCTATCACAAGTTGAAATATTATTAAGCCAAAATGTATGCCATACATCTGACCTACTGAACATCATAGTTTAGCAACACAGTGCGCTGTAGAGCATTGGCCATTTAGCTTTGTGATTGCAGCCTGAGAGCTGCCCCTGCCCAGCATCCAGAGAGGTATATTGCTGGACCCCAAAAAGATCAATGTATATGGTTTCCACACTCTCATAAGGTTGGAAAATTATATAGTCCAATCATCCTAACCTAAAAACCATCTGTGGTTAATAATACTCTATTGAATACTTGAAATATGCTGGCAAATTAGATCTTTATGTTCTTGCTGCAGGTAAATAAAAAAATAAAAAAATAAATGGAGGGTAACTATGCACTCTACCATTAAACTACATCCCCAGTCTTGGGTAGCTACATGAGGTAATGGATGTGTTGATTGTCTTCACTGTGGTAATCAGTTGACAATGTGTACATAATCGAATCATGTGGTTCACCTTAAGATAAACAGTTGTTATATGCCAATTGCATCTTACTAAAGCTGGAAAAATGATGAGTTTTTAGGCTTTTCTAACAGCATTATAGAAGCCAATTTGAAAATATAACTTTTAATAGATACAGTTTACAATTGCAGAAAAAAATAGAGAGTACGTTATAATAAAAGTGTACAAGAAATGTATGGAAATTTTTCAACTTTATTGAAAGATATTAATGTTCTTGAAAATAATTGGGAGATAGAGCATATTAAATAAGTAAAAAAGCTTATTAAAACAAAATGTTACTTTTCTCCAAATTGATCTCTAAATACCTTCACGGTCTTTCTAACCCAACTCCCAACAGGATTTTTTTCATACAATTTGACAAACTAAACGAATGGGCACAGGGCACGAATAAGCACAAGGATTCCTGATGTAGGAGCAAAATTGTGTTTGGAGTCAGGAGAGGAACTTGCCCTGCCAGATGCGATTGCATAAACAATGCTCAGGTAATTAGCACAAGTCAGTAGAATAAGGCAACCCAGCAAGAGAGGGTTATGGGTGACAGGGCTGTCACTGTGGATCAGCAGGGACCTTTCATCGCATATTCAATTGGTTATTTATTTCATACTGGTACCATACACAAAGTCAATGTTCGTGACATTGTTTTTTTTTTTTAAATTGGATTATAAAACCATATTTATCATATGATTCCATTTCTATAAGAAGAAATAAGAATATATGTGTGGCTATGCATCTTGAGAAAAGATGTAGAAGATAATCAAAAGTCAAAGTGACAAAAAGTGTCTCTGAGTGGTTAGATTGTTGATGATTTAACTTTACTTTTTTTTTCTCATACTTTATTTTTTAAACGTGGCAGCTGAGGCTGGCCTTGAACCTGGATCCTCCTGTCTCAGCCTCCCACCACACCCAGCTCACGCTTTTTAAAAAAAACATATTTAAGCCAGGCGTGGTGGCGCAGGCTTGTAATCCCCGCGCTTGGGAGGCAGAGACAGGAGGATCGCGCAGGTTCAAAGCCAGCCGTGAGCGCTGGCTTCGGAGACCCTGTTTCCAAATAAAAATATAAAATAGGTCTGGGAGTGTAGCCCAGAGGTAGAAGGGCTTCCAGGAACCCCAGTACCACCAAAAAAAAAAATTAGTTTACGTTATTTTTATAAGAAAAGTCTCTTTTTACTTTAAAATGTTTTTAGATGATTTTGTTTACCTTTATAAGTTTCCAAACATTTTGGCTTCCTTTTTTTTTTTCAGTACTGGAGATTAAACCCAGGAGCATTCTGCCTCGGAGCTACACCCCCAGCCCTATTTTTTACTCTTCATTTTGAAACGGGATCTCACTAAGTTGCAAAGGGCCTTACTAAGTAGCTGAGGCTGGCCACGAACCTAGATACTCCTGTCTCAGCCTCACAAATGCTGAGATTCAAAGTGTGTGCCACCACGCCCGGCTTACTTCCACCTTTTCAGGGAAAAAATATTGCTCAGTACCCTTCTGGGTGTTTCCATGACCCCTTATTTTTATTCAGTTCCCCCAATTTCAACCAAAGCTACTACCGCCCCCTTTGACCATCCCAACCTAGCCCCTAGGGGTGGAATTGCCCAGTTTAGGGCTATATCTATGTATCTAGATTAATTTTAGAATTACTTTAACAACTTCCAGACTATCGCTTTCTACACACACATATATACACACACACACACACACAAACACTCACAATTTCATTGTGATTTTTATTGAAATTTTCTGGTACACAATAGGTACTTAGCATATGTTTGTTAAACAAATGAACATGGGAACAGTTCAGTTTTGTTTTGTTTTGTTTTGTTTTGTTTTGGGTGGTACTGGGGATGGAACCCTTCTACCTCTGGGCCACACTCACAGACTTATTTTATATTTTATTTGGAAACAGGGTTTCTTAAGCCAGAGAGGCTGGCTTTGAACCTGCAGGATCCCCCTGTCTCGTCTCTCAAGCACAGGGATTACAAGTGTGCGCCACCACGCCCGGCAACAGTTCAGATATTTATGCCCTTTACCTCTCCTATTTGAGAAAATGGTGTGTTATTTTATGTTACTTTATCTTTTCAGGTCTTTTTTTTGGGGGGGGGGTGCTGGAGATGGAAGCCAAAGGGATTCTACTTCCAAGCTACACCCCCTGCCCTATTTTTTATTCTTTATTTTGAAACAGGGTCGCACTGAGTTGCAAAGGGCCTCACTAAGTAGCTGAGGCTGCCTACGAACCACAATCCTCCTATTTCAGCCTCCCAAATGCTGCAATTACAAGCATGTGCCACCACATTCATCTTCTGGTCTTTTTTTTTTTTAATTAGTATAAGTTTTCTGATTTCTCAGTACAGACACAGCACACTTAAACAATTAATGAAATCTAAAATTGTATGATCTTTCCATTTCCACCCATATTGAGCCAGATCCTTAACTGAGTATCATTAATATTCGAACTTTAAAAAAGTCAGAAAGATGGATTAAATGTATAACAACGTGAGGTAGTGAGGTTAAGGACAGGGGGCTTATTTGGCTTAGAATAAATGACAAAACTGGAATTGAATACCTATCATCAAGTATTTCCAAGTGGGCAACTTTCCTTCAGCTCTGCTGAAGACACAGAAAAACAGACTTCAACTAAGTGTAAGGAATTGAGAGGTTGCACACTGGCAGCCTGACGCTGCATCGGCCCTCACAAGCATTTTTCTTGGATTGCACAGTATAGTTTAAGATTTTACTTCACTGCAAATTTAAGATTTGGGAAGATTTTATGTAAACATTTTTAAATTTATTTTTGATGTGGATCATATTGAAAATGGCATACATTCAGACTGTGGTTGGTGCCCTTCCCCCCTTTCCCCTTCCCCCTCCCAACAGTGAGTGTCCAGGTTGACCATGCTACATTCATACTTTTACACATACTCGAATGTACCAGAGGGACTCCAGATAATGGAGGGGAAACCTCAGCAAAGCTAGAATGGAAGGGTAGGAGAGGAAGAGGCTGAGGCTGATTAATGGAGGAGCTACATTTGAATATGTGCAAACATTTTGATTACCTGTTTTTTGGTACCCTGTTCCCTAGTTCCAATGGCAGCTGATGGGTGGAGAACTGAGTCACTGCTGAGTTTTAAAGGAGCCATTAGCTCTTTCTAGCTTTCCCACAAAAGCCAGCCTTTAATAGCTTGTTACCTGTCTTGCCTCTTGGCCACTAAAGTTTGTAAGCCCAATTCAGTTGATATACTGTTGAAGAACTGAGTTGTGCAAGGGTAGGCACGGCATCTTGTATGCATATGTGATTGACTGACATACAGAGAGTGGACTCTGTAACTCTTCTGCGTTGTTTCTCAGCCTGTGATTCTGCAGTCCTGTTAGAACAGCCCAGGGTTCATGAACTCTTCTCATTGTGCACAGACCTAGTTCTCAGAGTTGAAAAACCCCCCTCTGAGACAGACCACAGAAAATGTGCTCCATCTAGCATTCCTCCTTGGGTACAGGAAATGTAAACACTATTGCTGAGGGGTTTGGCCTGAACATTTATCAGTTCAAACAATCAGCAGCCTCAGTTAGGGAGGTATATTAAAAATCTGTTCTGCTTAGTGTGGTGGTGCATGCCTGTGACCTCAGTACTTGGGAGCAGAAACAGGTTCAAGACCAGCCTCCACAAGTTAGGCCCTGTATCAAAGTGAAAAATAAGATAGCGGTAGGGTATAGCTCAGAGGTAGAATGCCTGTGGGTTCAATCTCTAGTGCTATAAAAAGAAAAAAGAAAAAATTACCTATGTTTCTTCTATGCATAGTTCTTTAAAGATGAATATAGAGAGAGTTTGGTAGAGAATGTCAAGTTTTATAAGCACACAGTATTATACCATTCATCATTATGCATGGTCTGGCAGAGTTATGGTTGTGGGGACCATAGTTTGGAATATCATTTCATCTGTGCTAAACGTGGTTTTCAGATTTAATGTTAATGGCAAGTTTTTATAAGCACACAGCAGGAAAGCAGTGTGGAAAAGAGATTGGGAGATCTAGATTGATAATTTCTCAGTTTTGTTCTAATTGTTATCTGCCCCGGAAAGCTTTCTCATTCAGTATTAGTAATCACTGGTGAATCCTGTAGATAATAAAAACTAATAGCCCAGACCTTTAGCATTTTTGTGGCTGGTGGTAGTGCCTACAGGATGACAGGTGGAAAAATCTATTTTTCTAAATTTGTTCAGCCTCAAATAATTATGTTATTCAGCTTTTAAAAACGTTTTTATGAACCTAACCAGTTTGTCCCATTTGTTTTGGCCTCAAGTTGACATAGCATTATTGTGACTCAGAGTCTAGTATTGTCCTTATTTAAGGACATGAGCTGTTATCTCAAGGGAACCTTTTTGGAGTCTGTAAATGTCTTGGGTAATAAGTGAAATTTTTAGCCTAGGACCAAATATTCCACTTACCAGCCCAAATTGTTTCCCAGTTGTGGTCTTTGATTAGGATCCTTTTGTATGTGTTCTTAAACTTCTGAAGGGACTCTGTTGTTGTTTTTTTTTTTTTTTTCCCCATAGTACAACTTCTTTTCCCAGCCCCACCCATCACCAGCACTAAGGTCACATGTAGGTCCATAATATGTTTCAGAAGGTCCCCTGGAGGCATTTCCAAAGGCCACATCTTTTGTTTTAGGTGACAATATCAAGGGCACATTGCTTTACCTTTTCAACCTGAGGCCTTCTGATAAGGGCTCTGTTAGCATTCTGAATGGATGTGGTTTTGAAGGACATAACTTCATTGTGTGTGTGTAAAGGAAATAGCAGCGAAACACACATGTTCTCCATCTGTTACATAACATCTTTTTGGTTTGTCTAGCACCCAAAACTTGTCAGTGTGCTTAGTAGCTACCAGTCTTTTTCTTTTTCTCCTCTTCTATTGCAGCCAGATTTTCAGAAGAAATGACAGCTGACTCATGGCTTCCAGCTGGAAACAGGCACAGGTCTGAACTGGCATGTACACAAACCTACTCTGGAGCACAGCCCAGTGGTCTGATTGTGACCTACTGCCCTTTCTTAAAGCAAATAGGAGACCTCTTTCCAACCTCTTCAAGTATACTTTTGCCAAAAGTTTAAGCATCTACAAATTTAAGTGTGATTTCTTTGAAATTAGCTGTAGAACTAAATCTCCAAGTCACCTGTAATCCAGACTGGAAATTGTAATTACAGCCTAAGTTTGAGCCTGCAGTTTCCTATAGCAGTTAAAGGAGAAGTCACAAACTTGAAATGGTTCTCAATTTAAAAGGGCATACAAACTGAAGAGTGGTATTTAAGCAACACTATTTTTATAAAATTCAAATCCACAACTGGGGTCATTCTATTAAGATGACTTAACCCAGTTGATTTAGAAGTTCAGAGTTATGAAAAGAAAAATGGGAGATTATTTCAGACTGAAGGAGGTATAATAGAATACATCTATTAAAATGTGTGGTCATTGGTTGCATCCTAGCTTGAGGAAAATCAGTATTATACATTCGTGAACAGTTGGAGAAGTTTGAACACAGACTAGTGGTTATTTGAGCAATAATGTCACACTCAGATACAGTGATACAAGTCAGTGTCCCTTATCTACAATGCTTGCTGTTAGGACAGTATAATCTGGTCACAGCAAAGCCCAATCACAGTGACTAGGAATAGCAACTCTAGCCCCAGGGGCAGTTACCCTTTGCTATTTTCTTGTCTTTTTCTTTGCAGAGATTGTGCTGTGCTTAAGATAACCTAATGGCCTAGACAAGCTAGTTTCACTAGCTGACCTCACCTGGTCTCATTGAAACTGACCCTCTCTGGTTTCACAAGCAGCTTCAAGCTTTGCTGATCTTCCAGGGTTTTGCAGATCCCAGCCCTATAAATAGTGCTCCCACCCTGCCCTTCAGGCTGACACCATTTTGGTCTCAGCCCTTCTGCTGGCAGATGTTGTAATAAAAGTCTTGTTCCCTAATCCTCCTCTTACCTGGTTCCTCTTGACATTCCACCTAACCAGAAGTATTTCGGATTTCATAGTCTTTAGGATTTTTAAATAGCTTTATATACTGAACTGGTTGAACATCCTTAAAAAAAAAAAAAAACAGCAATCTGAAATGCTTAGGAAATTTGAAACTTTTTGAGTGCAATGTCAGTGCTCAAAAGTTTCAGATGTTTGGTCGGATGTGGTGCGCATGCTTGTAATCCCAGCGTTTGGGAGGCTGAGACAGGAGGATCACAGTTTGCAGACAGCCTCAGCTATTTAGTGAGGCCCTTTGCAACTCAGTGAGACCCTGTTTCAAAACAATGAATCAAAAATAGTGCTGGGGGTGTAGCTCAGAGGTAGAATGCCCCTGCGTTCTATCCCGAGTACCAAAAAAAAAAAGTTTCAGATGTCAGGGTATCTGGAGTTTTATTAGGAATGCCAACCTGTAGTATTTTGATGATGTAGGAGGATCTCCTTATTAATTTGGGAGAATCTACTCAAATATTGTAGGAGTAAAGTCTCAGCATATCTAATTTATTGTGACATGATTAACAAGTATGTATATGAAATATGGCAAAAATATTAGCTATTATTGAATCTAGATGGTAGATTTTGTGGTGTTCATGGTACTGTTTTTCTACTTTTTCTGGTTACTTGAACTTTTTCATGATCCTATGAGTGACGAGTCTTAACAAAGAAGTCACCTTAGGGAGAGCGGTCTTGAGGGACACAGGACATCACCCGAGCCTGCCTTGTGGTTTGCCAGAGACTTTGCTGGAGGAGTGACCCTCAGGTAGTGGGGAAGCTGTGCTTACCTGCCAGGCTGCCCCCATGTGGGCCACACCGAGTGTTTTCCCAGGCTCTCCCTTGAGCGGGCTCCTACCAGCTGCGGGAGAGGCTTTGCACTGTTCTGCTCTCTGCCACAGACCCCCGACAGCCGTAGTGCGGGCTGAGCCCACTGAAAAACAAGTGAAGGTGGATGGTTTTGCAGTTAAACTCTGCACTGGATATTTGTTCTAGGTGGCCACTCCCTTAACACGCATTACTCATTAGAGCATGCTACTACTAAAAACGAACCTACGTGCCTTCTAAGCCAGGGTGGAATCTGTTCAACTCAGATGTGATCCGGGGGAGGAGGGTGTCATAATTCTTGCCTTTCTATTGACAAAGTCTCCAAATTTCCACAGAAGCCTTTTGTGGCAGTGTATCTGAGGGTGTGGAGCAACAGAGCGGTGTACCTCTTCGTAGATTAATGAGTCCACCATATTCTTGGTGACCAACCGAGTGAAGCAGAAGAAACCTAATGTGGCTACAGATCATCATTTTGGTTTCGGTGGGAGTCTGGAGGTTGTTTAGAAAGTATAGAGAGGGTACATCAGCTCTCTGCAAGGCACACAGTGCAAGAGGCAGCACGGGCACTGGGATCTTTGGGGGCTTCTAAGAGGCCAGGGGAAAAGATGGGCTTGCTGGCTCTTGGGCCACGCTATGGCATTAAGCAATTTAAAAATGAAATTATTTCAAAAATTGCACATACCCGAAGACTCTTATTGGAAGGATCCTTCCATTACGGAGCCATCTCCTCCTCTATCCCCAGTCTCTTCCTGTGTCTAAAGATAGTTTCCTTCTATTTAGGAAGACTGTGACAGCTGGGGAAGGGGGCCCAGGCATACTTCAGTGTGATTTGCAAGTACATCATAACCTTGGAATACATAGAGTTTCCAAATAAAAAGTTGATCACTTTATGATTTCCATTTGCTTACCCCTTCACCCGCCCTCCTTGCAAATTTCCCACTGATTCAAGTTTTCTGCCTTTAGAACCAAAGTGTAGCAAACTGGTGCACGAGTAGGGAAAACAAGGGCCTCCCGGATTCTTGGCCAAATTGCTGTTTAGCTTCAGAGAGTAGAAGCTTTGCTTTAGCTCTGGCTAAATAGAAAATCCCAGTGGCCTGTTGACCTCTGCGAAGTTTGTTTTATCAAGAGCAAAGGTAAGAATGCAGTCTTTATCACTGCCTGTTTTCTATGGATAAATGAAATACATCCCCCTGAAGCAATTCAGGGCAGTATATTTCAACAACAGTAATTTTCTCTGTTTATATATCAAATTTAGTTTGCCATAAGGACCAACAGAAGTATCTTTTGTATTTAAGCTCTTTTCAAGTTTCTCTTTAAACAATAAAGTTTCATATGGCGAGTGGAATTTGGCGGGTGTAAACCTAAGCAGGTGTAAATCTTTTTTACCTGTTAAACTTGCCATTTCCCTCGTAAGTGCCATTGGCCAAGTTTTCCATGGAAACCACTAACTACAAGAAGCCACTTTAGGAATGATTCCTTCTAACATAATTCCATCTTGTTGGAGTAGTCAGAGAGTGTCAGGTTTCAATAAATTCACTTCTATTAGTAATTTCAGTAATAAATCACTTGGAATCGGCCTTTTTACGACTTTTTTGTTCTATAGGAGAAGGTATCATAGTGAGGCTTTCTTGCTTAGCTGACCAAATAGAATTTCAGTTATTGTTCAGTTGGTGTCTCTAGGTACCAGGCTTCCTGAATTCAGAACTGCAGTGTTCATGGTCAACTCCAATATAACCTTTTATTGCTGGAGATTTTGTACAGATTCCTCAGTCCCTAGATCTATAGACCCACAGAGACAGAATGAGTTAGTGTACGTTTGTACGTTTGTTGTCCCTTCATCCTTTGGAAGACTCATACACAATTAATTGGAAAATTACTTTAAAATGTTACTGCAGAAGCCCATCTTGCTAAGGATTCCTCTCTTGCAACCCCCTCCCCCAGCAATAGTAGGACAAATAAACAGGTGTCAAGATGATGCCCCCTCCCTCAGTGACCCAAGGAATGAAACGTTTGTTTCAAAGCACTTGAGAGTAATGCCAGCCATGTGCATGTTTCAGTAAACACATAAGCAAAAGAAAGCCAGCCACGTGACTGAAATGCAATCTGTTTGAAGTGTGTTAGGAAAAAGATATATTTCATGTCAGTAAATGTGGAGATTATCCTCTCATAGATGTCACAATTATTTCACAATCTGCATGACTAAAGCAGTTATGCTGTCAGGGCCAGAGCCTGTTTAGACAGAGCATCAAGTCTGCACTTCCTGATGCCCTGGGTCTTTCTACAGGCTTTTGGAAAGGTGCGAAAGTAAGCAAGTTTTGATAATGTTATCTATAGAAGTTATTTCAGAAGAATCATTGTCTTGGACTTTGGGAGAAGCGGGGGAACTTGGTTTCCTGGAGATGGTGTAGTAGTCCAGGAGACCACTTCTTATAACTCTCAGCCCTTCCTACTTCAGGGGTAAAATGGTGTTTTAGAAGCCATATCTTGAAGTGGTCTCAGCACTTGGGACCCTCACCTTCCTGGTGAGCCTTCCATTTTCCATTTATTCCACCAGCTACCTGAGTGTGCTAACTGGGAACATTTTCCTTGACCTTTCCAGGAATTTATCACCAGATTAGTTTATCCCTGGAGGGAGGGTGGAGGAGAGAGGAAATGGAGGGAGGAAGGAATTAAGCTAATGTTTTCCTGTGAATTATCTGAAGTTCTGTTACCACCCTGTAAGATGGATGGTAATGTCTCCATTATCACAGGTAAGATTTACTCCCTTGGACAGGCTTTTTTTACTTAGCATTGTGGGTGTACAATTTATCGCTGTTATTTTCTGTAGATGTAGCTCATTCATTCTGAGGGGTAGTTAGTATTTCACTGTGTGGCTATATCCCCATTTAAAAAAATTCTACTATTGATGGATAGCTACATTGGTTCAAGTTTAAGAATATCGAAAAGAATGGTATAGTGAATACTTTGCGTCAATGAATAAGTCCAGCTTTAGGCCCTTAGGCATTTTTTAAAGTGGCTGTAATAATAATCTGTACTCCTACCAACACTGTATGAGAACTCCAGTATCATGCCCTCGCCAGTGGTCAGTGTTCTCCCTCTTGCATATAAGCCATTCTGAGGCATGGGGGACATCTTTTCTTTTTTACTTTATATTTCACTCTGCGTTGCCGATACTTAACTTGGAGAAAAATTTATAGGCAAAATCTATTCATTTTCGAATAAGCTCTTTCAAGTATATAAGTAAGGAATATTGGAAGGTGACCAAGATCTATGTATCAGTTCAGACTAAATTAATCATCCCCCCTGGAAGCTCTAATTTTCAGGCACACGAGACCTCCTCGTTTGCCCCATTTTGCAGATGAAGAGTCTGAGCCACTTCAGGACTAGGGACCTTGTCAGGCCCCTGTCATGGCCAGGCCTCCCGGAACCACCAAGATAGCAAAGTCCACCCTTTCCCTGCAGGGGGGGGGGGGCTTCTGATGTTTTTGTTCTTTCATCTGTTAAGTAGTCACTGAATGCAGGTGGGCGTGGTGGCACACGCTTGTAATCCTAGTATTTGGGAGGCTGAGACAGGAGGAACCCGGTTTGCAGACAGCCTCAGGTACTTAGTGAGGCCCTTTACAACTCAGTGAGACCCTGTTTGAAAATAAAGAATCAAAAATAGAGCTGGGGGTTTAACTCAGAAGTAGAATGCCCCTGAGTTCCATCCCCAGTACCGCAAAAAAAAAAAAAAAAAAAAAAAAAAAGTTACCGAATGCATATTGTGGAATTCAGGGGATTCAGGGGCACATGGGCGTGTGATCTAGTGGCATGCCTTTCATTTTACAGGTTATGGCTTCCAGATCACAGCCTATTTCCTCAAGAGAGGGATACGCCTTCGCTGCATTGGGAACTCACAGAATCCTGGTAAGAAGCTCATCTCTTGGCTTGCCAAGCATTTCCCTCTATCAACTTGACAAAGAGAAGGGGCAAAAATTAGGGACCAGAGATTCCTCTTGGCTTCACGCCGCTAAGTGTTCCCGAACACTTAGGATTTTCCTCCCAAACCGTACTGCATTTTCTGCGTATCTGAGAACAGTGAGCCAGACCACCACCCTACACTTCACTTTCCCGATGCCTCACAGCCCTTTGACTGAGTTTTCAGAGATACCTTATCATTGTCAGTGCCCTGGAATATGGAACAAGTGTACACATGAAAAAGTGTGTTCCCATCCCGGGTCCATCAGAGCCCCGGGTCCATCAGAGCCTTGCCTAGGTAGGCCATTGGCCATTCCCAGCCCCAGCTCCTGGAGCCAAGATGCACTCTGAGAAATGTCACACAGGTCCAGCCAATACCAGTGAAGTCAGAAGCTTATGACCATTTTCTGAGTATTGAATATCTGAACATTGGAAGGAAACCTTAGCTCAACTTCCTAGCACCATGTCAGTACATAGGTAAGATACGAACAACAGCTTCAGAATGTAATTGTATGGAGGCTTGCTCCCAAAACCTTCAGGATACCTGCACTTCTGTGCTGCTCAAATAAGTTACTCTTGCAGGGCCTTTTACTCTGTCTACCTCTCCTAGAGAAATAAGTCAGATAACCTGTTTCTTTTAGTGACCCCTTCTGATAAGGACTATCATTGCCTAAGTCCTAAATCTTTATTTAAATATTAAAGCCAAGTATGGTGGCATACACCTGTAATTCCAGCACTTGGGAGGCAAAGATAGGAAGATTGCAGGTTCAAGCCAGCCTCAACAATTTGGCAAGATTCTCAGCAACTTAGTAAGACCTTGTTTCAAAATGAAAAGGAGCCAGGGGTGGTGGCAATATGCCTGCAATCCCAGTATTTGGAAGGCTAAGACAAGAGGATCACAGATTTGAGGCCAGTGTTAGCAACTTAGCACTGAGACCCTATTTCAAAGAAAAAAAAAAGGCTGGGAGTGTAACTTAGAGGTAGAATACCTCTGCATTCAAGCCCCAGTAAAAAAAAGAAAGAAAATTAAAAAGAAAAGAAGAAAATTCAAAAACTCTCAATTAGGACCTAAATAAAGGAGTACAGAATTAGCTTTCTGTTTATACAATACCTGATGTTCAAAATCTGGTGTTTTAAAGTGTTCAAAATCTGCCGTTCTGATTTTTCAGAGGAAGAAATAAAAGCACAAAATAAAGTATTTGATGAAACTGACAATTTTGCATTCTAATTCTGATCTCCTAAGGAACTATCCTATTTCAGTTTTCTGATTTGGGGAGAGAAAGAAAGGACACGTAATGAATTCTATACCTTAGTTTTCCTTTTTGTAAAGTGAGAGAGTATCATTTATTACAATAGTCTTTTAAGAACTAATGAATAAATATTAACTTCTTTGACAGTTTTCTCTTGCTTTCCAAAGACCATCCGTAGTCATCAAGCCACATGTGATATTCATGTGGGACCAATATTTGAGGACACTCAGGCCCCACATGAAAACGACTGCTTCCCACCCAGAGAGAACTAGCTGGGAATAAGACCAGAATAACAGGCCAGGTCCCCAGGTTTGAAGGCCTTCGAATGCTTGCACACCCCTGGGAGCCTTGATAGGCGTTTTGTGTATGTATGTGTGGCTGGGGGTGCAGAAGGGGTACTGGAGATTGAACATGGGGCATTCTGCTTCCGAGCTACACCCCTAACTCTTATTTTACTTTTTATTTTGAAATAGCATCTAATCCGCTGAGAGTCTCATTAAGTTGTCCAGGCTGGTCTCAAACTTGCAATCCTCCTGCCTCAGCTTCCCAAGTGCTGAGATTATAGTTTTACACAGTCACATTTGGCTCATGATGGTCTTTTGAGCGGGATAGTGAGGCTGTTTGCTAGAGCTGTTAACCTGCTGTGTTGAGTAGGATGAATTAGAAAAGGGAGAGGGACTGCCAAGGACACAGCAGTGGTCTAGGGGTCAGGAGAGGGCTCGAACTGGAACATCCACTCTTTAGGCCTCTTGGTATAATTTAACTTTGCCGAGCGGCGTCAGGTGCAGTGTTTAAATTGTGCTTCTCTGTGTTAATTGTGTTCAAATTGTGTATCTTCACAATTGATGTCTTTGTGTCCTGCTTCCAAGTGTACCAGATCGAGACACTGTTACCTCAGCCAGGCCCTTTATGTGTATGGAAGAGGCTTCCCTTGCCTTATTCAAAACATCCATCTTTTAAAACATTGGTCACATTTCAGATGCAAGTTCTTTCTTTTAGAAAAAACAACTTTATCCCTTATGTGTCGCAAATGTGATACATATGAATTATAAGTATACTTATAATTCATATACTTATAATTCATAATATACTTTATTAATACCAAGTATTAATAAAGGAGAAGGGGTTTCTCAAACATTCAGAACATACACGTCCAGTGTCCACTGACCATCATTCCAGACATCGCCTCAGGGCTGGTTGGAGGCTGGTGGGTGGTGGGTGAGTGGACGGACAGACAGAGGGACAGGCTAGAGAAGCGAAGATCCAGATGGTACTGCCATGTGCTCCCTTCCTTGATGGTCAGAAACCCCACTCTGTGACTCATTCGTCGTCAGGAGCTGCTTTAAGAATCGCAGTCACAGGTTACTCCGGTGATGGCGCAGCTGTTGCACCTTTAACCATTCCTTGAATAGTCCGACCCTGTCCCCAGAGAAGCTGCTTCTCGTAGCCTCATTCAGCTTGGGAGCTTGCCCTCAAGCACAGGGCACCTCTCCAAGACCAGCTGATCACGGAGGTAGATGTCAGTAAACCAACCAGGAAAAACATTGATGGGTCACATTTTTAGATTTTTATCTAATAGTCTTCCTCTTTCTCTTTAAGTCTACACATACATTACAAAACATTGATGCTGCTTCCTAAAACCTCAGTACAGTTTCCTAAGCAGGAGTTCTAAGCAGGCAGCAGTGAACTGACCAGAGAAAGCTGTGACGGCTGATCCCGGCGTTCCCTGTGACACAGTGGTCCAGGGGCTCAGGTGGATTCATCTGCAGCCTCCTCCACTCCTCAGGACTTTGTTCTCATCTACCCTACTGATAGCAAACATAGGATGGGGAGAAGAGACGTGTCACAAACACACGCACACTGCCATGCTATAAAACAACAGCAAAACCAGGGAGCAAACCTGTGTTCACAGTCTTTCGATGCCATTAGTAACTCGATTACCTTCATTTTCTACAGAACTCCATGTATTCCCCGACAGATTTGTGGTCTGCGTTAGTCAGCTTGCACTTGGTTGCGATGTTTTGGCAAGTCAGAGTGAAAAATTGGTACGTATGAAAAATTCCATAAACAAATCTACTCCAATGCTGAGTTACCGTGAGAACCAGAAAAGAAAAATACCTTCTGCTGTCAGTCAGCCGCGGGGTACTCAGTGCACGCGGAAGGGACAGTGTCTTGCTGCTTTCGCACGATAATATCGACTAATTCGTGCACCGATTTGTGTGTTTTGTTTCCTTTTTTCCTGGAGACTGCGTGAATATCTAATTTGACCATCAGTATCTTTTTCATATCAATTTTAAGGGAAAAAGCAACAGATTACAAAAGCCTTTATGGCCCTTATGATAGTATTTAAATAAAATGAAGCAAAATCCACATGTTTCCACTGGAAGTTTTCATAGGGGTCAGTGGCTTGTGAATTTCGTTCCATGGTGAGTCACTGACGTTTTCATGAGAACCAGACTTCTCCCTAGTGTATTATTTTATATCTGATAGGGTTCTCTCCCTCTCTCTCTCTCTCCCTCTCTCCCTCCCTCCCTCCCTCCCCCCCCTCCCTCCCTCCCCCCCTCTCCCCCCTCTCCCCCCTCTCTCTTCTCTCTTCTCTTTCCTCTCTCCTCTCTCTCTTCTGCTGCTAAGTTTTGAGCTCCATCAGGGCCTGTCTCTTTTTCATTGGAGTTCTCTACTCAGACAAATATAAAAAACTTATTGAGAGTGTTGTCGCTTAGAGCTTTGCCTCCTAAGCTTAACACGCAGTCTCTTTCTTGTATACATGTGTATCTTGCTGCAGTCACAATCCAATCCACTTAACTTACCTCTGCACAAACGATTTCATTTTTGGACATATGACTTAAGCTTTAACAACAACAACAAAAATCTAGCAGACATTAACCCAGCCATGAAGTATGACATGATTAGTATGCTTCAAAAATAATTTATGGGAATATTAAATTATCCCTGATGTTTATTATTTTTAATCCATTTGAAATTTGGCCTTCATAATCTAAAGCCAGTTTCTTATCTCATCTTAAATAAACATTATAAGAAGTGCCTTTCAGAGGCTAGAGGGGAACAGACTCAGGGAAAGTATAAAGACCAGTGGACTCATATTTTCATTTAGATTCCTGTTTTTAAGCAGAGTTCCTTCAGAGAAGCCGGTATGACCCTTCCATTTCCTCTGCTCTGCCCATCAAAAAACTCTACATATACACTTGAAATGAAATAAATGAGACAAATTTGGCGAGAAGTTTTAAAAGTTTATCTTTTGAAATGTTTTCAGGATGTTGAGCCATCTTAGTCAATTAATAAATAATAAAATAGTACTGTTGTTGGCATACGACTCTAATATAACTGATATAACTTAACTGATTTTCAGAGCAAGTAAGAAATTGATCTACGGTTTAAGAAAACAACAATTCACTGTGCCAGAAAGTATTATTACTTTCAGATGGACTACAGAAGAAATTAGATCTTATATCTGATATGTAATATTAATGCTTAGTATCTTAAATTATTAAGGGGGAATTAAAACATCTCAATACAAATGAAATGTTATCCCCCTTAGGGGCCCTGTTATTTATACAGATGTAAGTTTTCTGTGGCTGCTGTTATAGAAAGCCCATAATCTGGAGGGCTTCCTAAATGTTTAGAATTTTCATTCTGAAAAGTTGGCCAGTCTGACCCTTTCACAGGAGGGAGTTCAGTTTCCTTATCTTGAAACCTTTTGATTTTGAGCAGTAATACTATCACAGCCCTGTTAGATTTGTGAAAACGTCTCTACATCATGAAGCTGGTTGTTACCTTGCGTGGTCTTTTTGGTTGTCTGTGTCTTCAGTTGCTCTTTTTAGCCCTCTCAGACTTTTCCCTTTACATTCACACTTTCCCACCAACACACACACACACAGTCACTGAAACAAAATCAGGGCTGCGGTACAGCCAGGCCCACCACCAGCTTGCTGCTCACCTGAGCACCCCCTGCTCACAGGCCTTCGGTCCCCCACTTCCTCTAGAGGCTGCAAAGCACCCAGGTCAAGTAAAGAGCCCTTTCCTGCAAATTGCCCATCAAGCCGACTGCACCGCCTTCCCACCAGAAGTGTCTTGCAGTGTAATCCTCATTGATATTTGACCTCTGCAGAGCCCGCCTGTCTCAGCTATTTAAGGATCAATAAACAATCCTTCTCTCCCAGAACTGCCTGCTGCCCCATAGAAGGCATTCTTACTTCCTGGATATACTTCAGATGCCCGGAGCCTGGGATGTCAGGCTCCTCTGAGTATTCCACGAGCTCCCTTGTAGCCCTGAATTCTTGTATCAGTTCACATTGATAGTCATCAAAGGGGCAGGATCCGTCTCTTTCTGTCTCGGTAGCAGTTCTCAAGCAGCGTCTGACTGGGCAAGGCCTGGGAACTTGGCTCCCTGAATAGCTATACTGGCAATAAACTTCAGTTATTTTCCTATAATTGTTTATTTAACTCACTCTTCTCCGCCCACAGAAGCGAAGGGGGTGTGCACCGGTACCTGAGCAGCTGCCTAGGCGCCTTCCTCAGGTTCCTTTTCCTTCTTCTCCAAACCCCTGACCCCAACTTTGAATCGTCAGTGTCTCAGTGACAGTTCATTAGGAAATCTGGTAGGGTCTATTCAAAACCGTTCTGCCAAGGAGTTCTTTGAGCCTATAAACAAGAAAGCCAGCTGCACTCAGCTCCCCAGTTGTTAAAGGTTGCTGCACAAAAGAACCGCTGTTCCATGTCCCCAGTGCAAAGGAGAAACGCCCCTCCTTTGTGGGGCAGAGCAGGCACAGCCACACCAGGGAGGTCCGTCCCCCGCTGTGGGCACCTCTAGGTCCCCTCTGTCCGTGTTGCAATAGCTCTGTAGAGAGTGCCCATGTGCTAGGGATGTGGGAATTGTGCTGTGTACTTTGGGAAGAAAGGGCATTATTATGAAATGAGTCACTATATTTTTCTTACTAGAGTTTCTCATAAGAAATCTCAAAACCCTTGTAGCCTCGGTTTTTTATCTATTACACGACATGGAGCTAGGGACTCTTTCTGAGAATATTTACCTTTCGTTCTCTAACCCCCTTTACTTTTTTCCCTTTAGAATTAGGAAGAACAGAATCAGATGCACGCCTGTCATCTCACTACTTGGGAGGCTGAGACAGGAAGATCTCAAGTTCTAGGACAGCCTCGGCAACAGAGCAAGACCCTTAGCTACTCAGTGAGACCTTGTTTCAAAAGTAAAAAAATAAAAAAGTCTGGGAGTGTAACTTGGAGGTAGAATGCTCCTAGACTCAATCTCAAGTAACACACACACACACACACACACACACATTTATGAAGAACATAAAGTAAGTTTTTATCACACTCAGTTATATATTCCATCCCAACATTTTGTTTTTCACCCCAGTTAGTCTCTCTCTGTGTAGAGTTTGTATTCTTTCTCAGATGTGAAGCCCTAGAACTTTGAAGAAATTTAAAATTATTCATTAATTTCTATTCAGTAATTTCATCATTGAAGTTGTGTGGATGACCAGAGGACCCTGTGTCTCTCTGGGACGGGCATTTCAGGGGTGGTGCAAAGCCACTGTTCACTGTGTATTGGTTACAGCCACTGCTCTAGTCTCTGGAGACCACCTTTCCCATCTGCTCTGACCATCGGATTCACAGAATTTGCTGAGTTCTGACTCCATGCCAGGAATTCTCCCAGGCACTGGGGGAACAGAGAAAAATAAGAAAATGCTCTTGCCTGCAAGGAGCTTACAGTCCTGCAAATCCAGGGTACTGCTGTTTCCTGGTGGCCTAAAAATGTGCCTCAGAAGAGAGCCTTCGTTTTGGGTAGGCTGACTGCCTCCCCTTGTGGCGCAGCTGGGCCAAGGCTCAATATCAGAACGTGGTCAACAGATAGTTAAGGAGCAGCTTGGAGCAGCACCGTCAGGTGCCTGCGCAGGGGGCTGCCCTCCACGGAAGGGGACTGCAGCAGCCTCCATCCTCATCACTATCCTTAATGCTTGTTAGATCCCTTCTGCCATTTTGAATGGCAGAAGAAAAGACCACAGTTCTAGACTGGTTTTCTTACTTTTGAACCCAAATCATCGAAGTCTGTAATCCTTTTGGAAATTAAAACATTACATGTAGTCTAGTGTTACTTTAAAGTAGACATATACATTAAGGTAATTGGACTCTTTGCCTGCAATTCATTTGAATCACAGCCAAGATGAGAAAATGGCTGTCAAGGTTCTACAGACATACCCCAGCCACACAGAGCCAGCTCCTCACTGTAGCATCATCCAGAAAAGACTCTGGAGGTACCAGGACAAGAAGCAACACTAAAGCACTAAGCTGAACACTTCTCTTGAGCCAGACTTTTCAAAGCTGAACATCCTTCTACTTCTGAATATAAGATTGGAGTGAAAATTTATCTCAAACAATAAATGACTATACCTGGGCTATTTTTAGCTTGACTGTTGTATTCCTCGACTCCATGTAATCCAACCTCTGTGGGCCTTAGCCCTCCTTTCAGTCAAGGGAGGAGGGTATCAAATTATCTCAAAAATACTTTCTCACACAGAAGTTCTATCAGAGGAAGCAGAGGAAAATGTAGCTAAATAAAAAACATAAAATTGTCTTTCACAGAAGAGAGCTTTAGTGGTAGATTTTAAAATTGTGATTAAAAATATCTCAGGGTAGAGTTATATTTTATTTTGGTAAGATAAATAGTGATTATAAGGAAACGTCTTAGGCCTTATGTTTTTAGAGCAAAAGAAATAAAATAAACTACTTATTAGTGCCTAACTTCTATGCCCTATTGACAGAATTCTTTAACTTTTATAAGGGAGAGTGTGTGTGTGTTTGTGTGTGTGTGTGTGTATGTGTGGTATGGGGGGTGGAACCCAGGGGCTTGCTACCTCCGGGCTATACTCCCAGACATATTTTATGCTTTATTTGGAAACAGGGTTTCACTAAGTTGCTGAGAGCCTCACTAAGTAGCTGAGGCTGGCTTCAAACCTGTACGATCCTCCTGTCTCAGCCTCCCAAGCGCAGAGATTACAAGCATGTGCCACCATGCCTGGCTATATGAGAATTTTTATATAAATATAAATCAGATAATTCAAGAAGATCATTATGGGCTTTTTGTACTGAAATTTTTAAATAGAAGTGGATGACTTTTCCAGGTTTTTCATGATGCATCATAAAATTAAAAATTCCATTCTTATTTCTTATTGTGTTTCCTAAACAATGCTAGTGGTAAATTGCATGCAAGCCATTAAGAAGAGATTCCTGGAGCACTAGGAGAAGTCCCTTGAGTAGGAAAAGGCCATTTCCATATTTCACATTTTCCACAGTGTTCTGAACTCAGTCCTTACTTAACAACTGATTGCCAAAACTGTGCAACAGATTTTTAAATCCAAATTTATATAAAGAAAATAAAAGTTACCCACAACTGCCTGCCCAAAGATAACCTCTTGTTACTGATTTAATCTCTATTTCTCCATACTTAATAACTAAAGTCAATGTGTACTTAACTAGGACATTGTGAGTGTGTGTCTATTTTGCTATTACAGTTTTTGTGTTTGGCAAACTCCTTACTAACCTCCTGTATAGTAAGGACTGTAACTCAGTGACTTTCTCACTCACCTTTAACCATATGTCATTGCTGGATGGTAGGAGTTCATGTCCTCAGAATTATGTTTTCAGTGATTTCTGCTTTGGATAGTTTTGGTGTTGTGATGGGTCTCACCATAAGGGCACAGGCATCTCTAGGGGCCACGTGCTGTGTCGCAGGAGGCTTCAGTGACAGCACCAGGATCTTTGGGTTCTCTGCCCCAGGCTTCACTCGAGTTGTCGTCGAGCTGTGAGAGTAACTGCCAAGGTCCCACAGATGTACCCCAGGCACACGAGGCTAAGTCCTTCCCGTGGTATCAGTCAAGTACGGAGATTACTGAGTGTCCTGGCAGGATATAAGCACCAAACTGAACACTGCTCTTATGTCAGACTATTGTTTAATGTTCAAGAATTCTCACGCCTGCTGCCTCTCTAGGCTAACTGCTGCTCCTTTTCCAGCGCATAGGTAAAGAACAGAGTAGAGTCACACACCCAGCAGGGTCAGCATGTGGGCTGCTCTTCCTGCACACAGATGGGGACTGCAGCAGCCACCATGCCCACCTGCCCTCGTATGAACCAGCAGGTGCCTCCCAGTGAAAATGCTGGTGGTAGGGATGAAGAAGTTCTTA
The DNA here is from genome assembly GCF_963383645.1 of Muscardinus avellanarius. Classification (NCBI taxonomy): domain Eukaryota; kingdom Metazoa; phylum Chordata; class Mammalia; order Rodentia; family Gliridae; genus Muscardinus; species Muscardinus avellanarius. The sequence goes on along the minus strand of NC_137805.1, from coordinate 7,664,932 downwards.
TTGGTCAGTGTTTCTAGAATATGACACAGAAGAGAATATTTAAAGACTGACTATGCTTTGCATGTTTCTTACAGTGGCCTAAGATTTTGTTCTTTACTAGAAATAAAGTTCTCCTGAATGGCTAAAGCCAACAGTATGTGTGAATAAGCTATGTCATGCTTAATCTCTCCTCGCCCAAGAGAACTGGACTTTTGCTGAGTTAGACTAGGGTAGGATAAAGAGATTGATTAGATAGAGTGGGTTAGTATAGGGCATATTGCGGCCCTCTACCCCTTATGCTTCTGCTTCCATAAAGCCCCTTTCTATGTGCAGAGACCTATAATGTCTCCTCGCCGATACATCATCTGTTCAATTAGGAAGCGCATGGTGTGGAGTGGAACGCAAGGAAAAGGTATCAGTGCTAAACTGTAAGGACCTGGCTTCGACCACAGGCCCCTCAACTGATGGAGGAGCTCAGACACATCGTTCGGCTTCTCAGAGCACCAGCCTCCTGACTTGTGAAGCAGAGATGAAAGTGGCTTCTGCCATGTAAGACTTTCCAAGTTTTCCTAATGATCAAGCGAAATAATAAATACTAAAATGGCTTATAAACTCTAAAGCACTTTTGAGTATTAGTTATCAGCATCATTTTCCTTTTCCTCTAGAGAAGAGTTAATTTAGCCATTAACACCAGATTAGCAGACTGCTAGACATCTTCCCCTCCCTGCTTCAAATGAGAAAAATCCCTGATAATATCCATGTATACCTGTATTATTTTCCCAAGAAGTTCAACACCCTCATTTCTGTTTATTTCCACTTTTCAGCTCAGCTTCATTTTGCAGCTATAAAAACTGAAATACTGAAAAGTGAAGCGGTAAACCCCCACATAGCCAGTGGTGGGAGCGCTGTTAGCTAACATCCAAGGAGGAGGAGGCAGTGTAGGACCACCCAGCTAAGCACCTTTTATTTCCAGTAGCTTCTAGGAGATTCCCATTGAGATAGGGCTTTGGAGGAAAGACCCGGTCATTTCTCTAAGGTAATAGGCATTGGGAGACAGCTGATTTCTCAGGCCCCAGTTCCTAAAAGCGCATGCTCCACAGAACACCCACAGCGATAGCACACGTGGATTCAACGTGTGAGTGGATTATGTTTGGAAAGTTCATTAGCAAACAGATGATTTAGAATTCAGAACTTATTTTCCCAAGGAAACGATGTCATGTTGGGGATGAGGTTCCCAGACACAAAAGCCGTTGCTATCATGAGCTGTGAGTCTTGGAAAGAGGGGGCTTGACCGTCTGTGTTCAAGGAAAATAGCGAGAGCGATTCCTTCCACATCCCTGGGCAGGGGGCCAGCTCTGAGCAGACACAGTCCTCTGTGATGTCTTCTCTCTGGCCTTGTGCCTCTTTCCCACCAGCGTCCAGGGCTACGGGGAGCCCCTACTGGCCAGCCCTCCTACCTTCGTGCCTGGACTACATCATGCCGGCCTCTTTCCTCTCCCATCCTGTCCAGGCCCTCGTGTCCAGCCATGCAAGACACCTTGCTGTAGGTGCCGCCACTCTAAGAATGGCGAGAAGCCTCTCGAAGGGGAGGTACTTTAACAAGGTGGCCCCCAAAGGTAGGCCAGCTCTTCCTGGGGTAATTCCCATTAAATTTCTATTTCTCACCAATGTTCCCCTTCTACTTTTAAATTAGTGGCTGCTAATATCTATGATTCATGAATTTCCTGAAAATTTTTAAAGTGCATATTTTTTATGTTTTTCTAGTCAAAGTTAAATGGCCTCCATCCAACTCTCAGAATGGCATATGACAGCCCCCTCCCCAATGTTAAGCCCTGGCCTGTGCCTGCAAATTCTTCAAATATCCAAGTTTTGTCATACTTGCCTGGCACAAAATGGGGAGGGTCAGTAATGGGGACGAAGGTTGGTCAGGATTTATTTTTAGATTCTTCAGGGTAGGTGGATGCAAACTGGAAAATCCCTATGAAATGTGAACTTCCTGCAAAATAACTTCCTTCTTTTTTTTTTTAATGATTTCAGTTTTAGGGTAACATTCTTTGCAACTACTTACTGGTGCTTTCCTAGATCTCTGTACAACCATTTCATGGGCATCGATTCTAAAGAAAAGAAACCTTTCTAAAAAAATATTTTAAAGAATAAAACTAAGCCAGACTTGGTGGTGCATGCTTATAATCCCAGTACTTGGGAGGCTGAAACAGGAGGATTGCAGGTTTGCAGCCAGCCTCAGCTACTTAGGCCCTCTACAACGTAGACCCTGTTTCAAAATAAATAAATTAATAATAACAACAACAACAACAACAACAACAATAAAAGGGCTGGGAGTGTATCTCTGAGGTACTATGCCCCTGGGTTCCATCCCAGCACCACACACACAAAATAAAAGAATAAATCTGGAGTATTCAGGACTAAGCCAAGTAGCAGCATCATGTCCAGGCTTGGCATTACTTCCCCTTAGCCATTGGCCCTTTCAGAAGAAGGCAGAGAGGTGGAGTAATCGGAGGGGCGCCGGGGTCAGAGGTGAGGTCAAAGGTGAGGAGCCATAGACTGGCCTTTCACTGTGGGATCTGGGCAGCTGACTCGGCCTCCTAGTACATCCCTTTTCTGCTGTTCGAAACGGGGAAGGTCACATCTGCATCACGGGCTTCTCATGCAGACCCGTTTGCCAGGTGCTAGTCCCTGGACCAAGTGCTTTTCTCTTGGCCTCTCCAGGACACATGTCCCCTCCACCATCGAGGTCTTTAAAGGAAGACCTTAGTCCAGGGGGACTCGTCAGGTGCCTTTCTCCTCCTCATTCTACCCCCTTTCGCTTCAGTTCCTTCACAGGAGCGTACGTGTCCTTTCTTTTGTCTGTTAGGATGCTGCGCCACCTGTTTTTGCCTTTTCACATTCTTAACTTGTCCAGTAACTGAAGAGAGTATTGGGTGTGGACTTTGGGGCAGAAAGACGTGGTCTTCGTTGTGAAGACACGGGCTTCTGCAGGGTGCATGGCTTTGTGGCCTCAGACTGCGATGGTTCTCGTGTCAGTGCTCGGTTTGGCTCTTCGATCTAACTCAGCCTTTCATATCATGCCACAGTTCAGAAGCTGATGCTCCTGAAAATGATTTTGTTTTCATTGTACAAAATTATGAGAGTAACTTTTTTTGCCATATGGTAATAAAGTTATAAAGAATTGAAGGTAATTTCAGTTTTATGCTTTAATATTATGTGCTGCCTAAATAAGCTAATATAATATATTATACTTTTACTCTGCTTTTATTGTTTTCAAAGGCTTTAATTGTTCACCCAGTGCAGAGGGCTGTCACATACAATAACTTATTCAGTGCAACAAACCTGAGAAGAGATCATATCAGTCTTGGACCTTTTCATTTTCAAGGGACAGGAAGGCCAACTCAGAATGGCTTAGCAAAAAAGGAAGGTTTTTGGCTCATGTCCCTGGAAAGTCTAGACTTCAGGTAGAGCTTGATCAGAGGCACAGAGAATATCATTAAGACAGTTTCTCACCGCTTTCGGCCCTGACTTCACTGTGCCGGCCTCGTTCTCAGCCTCTGTGTGGGGGCTAGTCCTGGCAGCTGAGCTCTTTGCCTTCCGGGAGAAGAGAGCGGGCCTCTGCTTGGGACAGGGCGGTGCATGCACCTCCCTGAGCTGATGAAATCAGTACTCTGATTGACCTGGACTGAGCCACAGGCCTATTTCTAGAGTCAGGTGTAGAAAAAGGTCCCTAAAATGCATAGACATTGGATGGGGCATGGGGATTGTTCCCTCAGAAAAAAGTCCAAGTATTGTTTCCAGGAAATGAATGAGTGTCTGCTACGGAGATATAATTATATTCATCCCCTTTTTATAGATGAGGAAACTGATTCTCAGAGAAGATAAGTCAGTTTTCCAAATCTCTCAGCCAGAAAGCGACCAAGAGGGCCCCGGAGCCAAGGACTTCTGACTCAGAGTTCTGTCCTCTTCCTGCAGTAACATTCCAGCCCACCGTGAACAGGGTAGCCCGTGGTATCTGGCCACCAGTCAGTGGAGAGAGTGATGCACAGGGCAGGCCTCCCAGGTCCCATGCTGCCCCCAACTATTTGTGTGGCCAGAGACCCTTCTTAGTCTCTGTGGGTCTCATTTTTCTCATCTGTCAAGTAGTGGCAATATCATTCTTGCTGAATACGCATCGAGGGCCAGATGAAATGGCAGGAAAGGACTTCGGGAATCATGTAAGCGCTCCAGGAATGTAAAGCATCCTTTGCTCTTTTTACAGACTCCATATGGCTTATGAAGGCATCCAGTTTTCTTTTTCAATAACGTCAAGAAAATTTGTTCAGCACTTTCCAGTTTCCAGAGTGTGCCTCACAGAACTCTGCATTTAAATTTTCCAAACGACAAGGAAATGTTGGTGAGAACCCAACCAACGGTGGGTTGAGAAACTGGCGCCGGGACAAGCCTACAATGAGCGTGCAACCCTCGACTTCACTCCCCTGCCTGTGTCCTGCATCCTCCTGACTCCATCGACTCTGGGCAGTTCATTCCCAGCTCTTGTGATCATGAGAAGTTGAGAAATAGCGATGTTTTGCGTGTACCCTAAGAAAGACAGACACAGATATGTATGTTACATTAATTGCCTACTTTTGAAATCGTCTTGAGTTATTGTTTTCATTGACCAGTGTTTTAAGCAGACATATGTACATAACCATGAAAAAACAGATCTAGCTCTCAAGAGCTAAAGACTGAGAATACTACAATAGTATCAAAGAGCTTCTTCCCTCCCTTGCCACCTTCTTGTGATATCTTGTAGGCCTGGAAAATAAGAATTGGGTGGAATAGCACCTCATGCAGGTTTTCAGCCCGAGCCTTGAGGGTACTTAAAAGACCACACAGCAGGGGGTGGGCTTTGTGGACACAGGGAGCCTGGTTTAGTTGGTGTACCCACAAGGTTCTTGGAGGGCCAGAGGCTTGATACCATGGCCCTAAGGATCTGCTTCCCCAGTTCCAACCTCCACTAATATTGATTCCCCAGGACATGCAGGTAGGTACTGGGGAAGGAGCTGAGGCTTGTGGGCATGGCATTGGCGTGCCCCCTCACACTATGTATCTGTGACCCCTACCTGGCCAGCAGCATGGGGCCTGGGCTGTGGGAGCAGCGATAGTAGAGGCTTCTGTTGGTGTATGCCTGTGTTTCTCTGCGCTTCTTCTTTTTTTTTTTTTTTTTTTTTTTGCAGGCCTGGGGATGGAACCCAGGGACATTCGACCTCAGGGCTACACCCGCTGCCCTATTTTTTATTCTTTATTTTGAACCCGGGTCTCATTGAGTTGCAGAGGGCCTCACTGAGTAGCTGAGGCTGTCCGCGAACAGCGATCCTCTGGTCTCAGCCTCCCGAATGCTTGCGTCACCATGCCCAGCTTCTCTGCTCTTCTTAGTACAAAGTTCTTCTAAAGTTTTTCTAGACCTGCACTGGCCAGCACGGTAACCATTCACCATATTGGCTATAGAGCATTTGAAATATGATGTGTCAGAAACAATGTACTTACTGTAAATGTAAAACACACAACAACAACCAGGCCTCGTGGCACACACCTGTAATCCTAGTACTTGAGAGGCTGAGGTAGGAGGATCTCAGGTTTGAGACCAACCTCAGCAACTTAGTGAGACCCTGCTTCAAAATAAAAATAAATAAAAAAGGGGTAGAGGTTTGCTCAGAGGTAGAGTGCCCAGAGGTAGAATGGACCTGGGTTCAGTTCCCAGTACCAAATTAATTAGTTAAATATAATAATATACACAGTAACCTTCATCCTCTTAATGTATAAAATATTTCATCATCTTTATATTGATTATATGTTATACTGTTTTATATACTATATTAAATAACATGTACAAATGACATTTAATTTCAGTCAGGTGTGGTGGTTCACACTTGTAATCCTGTACTTGGAAGGCTGAGACAGGATTGCGGGCTTGTGGCCAATCTCAGCTACTTAGTGAGACCTGTTTCAAAATAGAGAATAAAAAATAGGGCTGGGAGTATAGCTCAGAGGAAGAATGCCCCTGGGTTCCCAGTACCACACACACACACAAAAAGGACAGAATTTGATTTCCAGATTCCGTTTACTTTTCATGGGGTCGTAGACAATTTTAACTTGCACGGCTCACGTTTTATTTCCATCAGTTCTGCTCACCGTCACGGTTCCACTTCCCTCGGGACCTGTCCCGGGTCCCGCACTTCACCAAAGCCCATCTAGACCGCCTTCCTCCTCGTGCCAGTGTTCACTCACAGCCGGTGGCAGCCGCCTACTCGGTTGCCACTTCGGTTGACTTTCATTTCGCGTTTTCATTCACCTCTTGCCTCTGGCTCCATGTTGATTGGTCTCCCTGTCGATGGCTCCTCGGCCACTCTTTCCTAGGTCCTCCCCGGCTCATCCAAACTCGCTCCTTGGTAGAACTCAATCTGGCCCTTCGATGGCTTTAAACAGCACCCATAATGCCTTCCCAGCTTCGTGTCTGCAGCTCATTTTCCTCCCAGGAGCCCATACTTTACCCGTCTGTGTTTCGGCTCCACTCGGCTAGTTAGGCGCCTCTTCCTACACGCTTGTGTTAGTCTGTCGGTGCCGCTGTAGCAGGATGCCTGACAGTGGGTAGTTTATGAAGAACAAAGACGTATTTCTTACCACTCTGGAGGCTGGGAAGTCCAAGACCAAGGCACCAGCAAGCACCTCGTCTGATGAGGGTCTGGTCTCCTTCCAAGTTGTCACCTTATTGCCACATCTCAGGGGGAGAAGCGCTGTGTCCTCGCGTGCAGGAAGGCAGGGGGCAAGTGGGGCCATCATCCCGTCACCCCCTTTCTAAGGGCACCTCGCCACTTTGTGAAGGCAGAGTCCTCGTGGCTTAATCACATCCTCAACGTGTGGCCTCTTAATAATACTGTATTTTCACCACTGATTTTTTTTTTTTTTTTTTTTTTGGCAGTACTGGGGATGGAACCCAGGGGCATTCTACCTCCAAGCTATAGCCCTATTTTTTTTTTTTTTTTTTTTTTTTTGTGGTACTGGGGTTCCTGGAAGCCCTTCTACCTCCGGGCTACACTCCCAGACCTATTTTTACATTTTTATTTGGAAACAGGGTCTCCTAAGCCAGCACGTGCAGCTGGCTTTGAACCTGCGCGATCATTCCTGTCTCTGCCTCCCAAGCGTGGGGATTACAAGTATGCGCCACCATGCCCGGCTATAGCCCTATTTTTTATTCTTTATCTTGAGATAGGGTCTCATTGAGTTGCAAAGGGCTTCCCTAAGTAGCTGAAGCTGTCCATGAACTGCGGTCCTCTTGTCTCAGCTTCCCAAATGCTGGGGTAACAAGCGTGCACTACCACCCCCTGGCTTTGGCAACACTGATATTTGAGCAGATGCATTCAAACCACAGTATCACCTTAACTGATTCTTTGCTTCTCTTTCCCAAGCCAGTCCCTCCCCAGTATCCCCTACAATAGCAAAGGGCAACTTCCTCCATGCATTGAGTTACTCAAGCACAGAACTTGGAGTCATCCTTGTCTTTTCCCTTCCCCTCACCCTCTTACACAAACCATTAACACATCCTTTTACGTCTTCAGATCACAATTTCAACCTAACCACTTCTCTCTACCATTCGCCTTCTCTAGGACCAGTTGACTCTGAGTGGACCATGTTGTATCTCATAATAGTCCCCTACCTCCATCTTTGGTCCTCAATAACAATCAAGATGACCCCGTTTTTGGTGTTTTTTTTTTTTTTTTTTGCGGGTCTGGGAATGGAACCCAGGGGCATTCTACCTCCGAGCTACACTCCCTGCCCTGTTGTTTATTCTTTATTTTGAAACAGGGTCTCACAGAGTTGCAGAGGGCTTCACTAAGTAGCTGATGCTGCCCGCAAACCACAATCTTCATGTCTCAGCCTCCCAAATACTGGAATTACAATCATGTGCCACCACACCCGGCTCAAGATGAACCTTTTCAACTGTCATTTTTCTTCCCCAAACCTTCCACGGCGTATCATCTTCCTCAGTTCAGTAAACTATGCCATCTTTACAAACACCATTCAAGATTTGCCCCTTCTACCAGCACTCTAGCCCCTGGCCTGGGTGCCCTTCCCTTGGGTCATGGAGCACCGTCTTCACTTTGGTCCCTGCATAAAGCTCACCTGGCCCCTGCACAGCCGTCTCTAACCATCACATCCAGAATAACACCCTTGGGCTTCTACACGCTTACTCTTCCTCGTAGCACCTTCGCCACCAGACACAATATAGGTTTATCTTTCTTGTCTCCCTCAATGTCACTCTTGGAGGCTGTGTGAAGCAAGGTCTTTTCCTGAGGCTCTGCGTCCTTTTCCCCAAGTCATGCCAGGCATGGTGCTCAACGCTGCCTGATTGGGTCATTCTGCTCAGTTATCAATTCCATGAGCCTTGAGAGCACAAGTCCACTAACCGCTGAGTATCACAATCACCAGGAAGTGCTTAATGGACAAGTCCTGAGCACCCCCCGCCCCGCACCCTAGAGATACACATGGATTAGGTTCTGGGTGGAATCTAGGAACTCCTTAACAAGCTCCCCGGTGGCTCTGATGTCTCCTCACCCAGTCTCACGCTGCCACGCGCTGTCTCAGTGTACCAGTTGACGTTTCTTGGTTGCTCTCTGGTTGAGGATACCTTATGAGTAGCGCAGTGTTTGAATCACAGGGGGACATAAGTAGAGATCTCCTAGTCCCAGCCCAGAGCTTGTGAATCAGCTTCCGGGATGGGTCCTGAGAATCGGTATTTTTAAGGATTCCCTCAAGGCCACCAACGCAGCCAGTCTTCGCCCCTTGGGAGCTGTGGCTGGTTTTACAGACTCTGCGAGGAGGTTATAAACTAAAGTTCAGGTGCTTTCTTTGTTGTTTTAGGCCAGCGTCTCACCCCATGTCTCATTAATCCGACAAGTTCTGTTCCAAGGTAGGATTCAGCAAGTCCCTGGACGAAAACTGCTAGGTTCACGCACAGTGTCAGTGTGCTTTTGTGATTGAACATTGGCCATCATTCCCAAATACATTTTAAAAGCCCATTCACTGCATCTTAGTTGCCCTGCTCATTGTGGGGAACCCTCTCTGTTATCCTTTGTGTTCAAGATTGAAAATGTGTTTCCCAGGTCCCCAGGCAGCCTGGGGTGCTGCCACCCAGCACCATGTTAAAACACTCGCCTGCTCAGCCTGCCTGGATCTGTCTGTGCACAGGCACAAGTGCTGTGACCGGCTTCCTCCTGAGGTTCATCCTGTGGTCTGGAGCAGCCCCAGCAATGGAGAACAGGCCTGACCCTTGCCCGAGGGCCTGCCTGGGGTGCTTACGTTGCTGACTGACGGTCTCTCTTCAAGCTAGACTTCTGGGGTCCGTAGCCTTATCCAAGCTCTTTTTACCTGTTAAGAGTTTTAATATTATTATTATTATTATTTTTTTTTTTTGGTGGTACTGAGGTTCCTGGAAGCCCTTCTACCTCCGGGCTACACTCCCAGACACCTAATTTTTTAATATTTTTATTTGGAAACAGGGTCTCTTAAGCCAGCGAGGCTGGCTTCAAACCTGTGTCATCCTCCTGTCTCCGCCTCCCAAGCGCGGGGATTACAAGTGTGCGCCACCACGCCCGGCTTAATATTATTTTTTAAAAAAGGTTTTAAATATAAAATCCCCAAAATATTACCAAAAATTAAAACAAAGTGAAGGTTTGAAGGATAGGAAGATGGTCAGAAATGGAGTATACAAAGAATGGTATTTGCAGAAATTTATTCCTTGGCTAGACTAAGAGCTAGCTTCTGGGCTGTAAAGGATCATTTATGAGGACTCCAAGAGATCCTTTTGTTGTTGTTGTTGTTGTTTTGTTGTTGTTGTTGTTGTTTTGTTGTTGTTGTTGTTGTTGTTCGGTAATAGAGATGGAACCCAGGGGCATTCTACCTTCCAGCTACATGCCCAGCCCCCTTCTTTATTCTTTATTCTTTATTCTTTATTTTGAAACAGGGTCTCCCTGAGTTGCAAAGGATCTCACTAGGTAGCTGAGGCTGGCCGTGAACTGCGATCTTCCTGTCTCAGCCTCCCGAAAGCTGGGATTACGAGCGTGCACCACCAATAGATCCTTTTGAATATCTCACTTCTTAAATGCGTGAGCCTCCACAGGCTGCTCACTCTGGGCTTCAGATGGCCAACTGATAGCCTTTTGGAATACGTTGGGTTCGTCTGTTTTCCTGGCAGCAGATGAGGGGATCATTATTCACTCAGGATCTAAAGAGTAGTGGTGTCATCCACGGAAGCCCAAAGGCACTAGCCACCTTCTGCACTCACTCTTTAGAGTTTGCCCCTGGATAAGCCTCAGATTTCATTTCCATGCCAGATGTGAGAAGCATTAATAATCACGATGAATCCTTTGGGAAATCTTCCCAGGTGATAGCTGGTTTTTTTTTAGGATAGCTGGGGGGAAGAGAGTAGGGGCTGCGATGACTCCGTGACAAAGGGGAGTGAATTGACCCTAGAAATGTAAGAATAAGAGATGTCTAATGAGACCTGGCAGTTCCAGGGCTGAAGGAGGAGGCTAATCTTTTTTTTTTTTTTTTCCTGCCCACCCAGTCTTCATACAAATGTAAATATGCCTCCTTCAGCAAATTGCCAAATGTGGTTTTAATTTGTAAGCAAGAGACCACCTTGCCTCTCTCCCTTTCTTTTCTCTTCTTTTTCTTTTCTTTTTTTCTTCTTCTTAGACTAAGTCACAGGTTCTGGATTTGGGACTGGACATTCCCTCCTGTCACCCTGCCACCTTTGCTTGTAATCTCTTTTCTTCCAAGGACGTTTTCCTCATTGTTGTCGGAGGGATTTGGGATGAGAGCCCACTGCTCTGTTTCTTAAAGAAGTTTTAGAAGTTCCCAGAGGAAATACACAGTGCTCTTTAAGCTGAATTTTTTAAATAAATGAGTAAAAGCAGTGATCGAGTCAAATCTGAGATCTGAGAAGTGTCACTACCGCGGCATTGTGCTTTATGTGGTGTACTTGGGATCCATTGTTGTTATTTATGACCTTGTCTGCCTTCCATTGTGGACTTCTTCCAGCCTTGGGGAATTTACATCATTCCTAATAGCAAAAGGCTTTCTGGTTCCCACAGAGTTGTTCAAAGCCTGACTCATGCTCCTTATGTTAATTGTTCAGCTCTGAAAATACAGCACTTACAGGGTGTGGTTATAAGGGGAAAATCTACTGTACTTATAGGGCATGTTTAGAAGTGTTTCACACATAAATCTCCTTTGCGCTCAATCTCTCCCCCCACCACCACCTCAGTTTCTCTCTGGTTTAACCTTTAAATCGCTCTTCTTTTTCTTTTTCAACTACTAAGTTTTAGGAAACAACAATAACAAGAAAAAAAATTAAAGGGAAAGACATCAGAATGCAATATAATCTAATAAAGTCTATATAACATTCTGTTTACTAACTATTAAAACTGTCTTGGGTTATAACTGGATATAACTTTGAGCAATATCAGCCCAGGTCTGAAGCCAGAAGCACTGTTAGAGGCCACAGACTGTTGTTCTCCGTAGCACCTGGTGGCACAGGCAGGCAGTGAATGGGGAAAGCCCAGCACGTTGGCCTGGAGGATGCCCAGACAGAATACTAACGGCTGCCAGCCACCTGCTCTGGGGCTATCACTGTTAATTCCCACGTAGGCCTAAATAAAGCAAGTACCTTCTGATGACTGACCGAAATTGTTCTTTGTGGTAGCAACACTTTTCTAGAATTTGATGTACAAGAATATTTAGTGTCCCAGAAAATGAGAGGTGTTATTAACACCTTGTCTGAATTATCTTCTGGTTGCTAACCAAAAGTTCAAGATTTCAAAAGCATGACATGGGTCAGCTTTATATTTTATAATTATGTCCTTATGCTGCGTCCATGGATATTTAAAAAAGTAGATAGGCAGATAATCTCTGAATTATATAAAACCATGGTAGTGGTTAGAATAAGAAAAAAAAAAGAGACACTTCCGTTTTTTATTAGGAGCCAAGAATGACAAACTCCCATTTTCAAGATACCATTATTTAAAAGGTTTAATTCAGCCGGCATGGTGGCACACATTTGTAATCGCAGGACTTGGGGGGCTGAGACAGGAGGATCATAGGTTCGGGGCCAGCCTCAGAAATTTAATGGACCCCTTCACTACTTAGACCCTATTTCAAAATAAAAATAAAATAGGGCTTGGAGTACAGCTCAGAGGTAGAATGCCCATGGGTTCAATCCTCAGTACCACAAAACACAAAACAAAAGTTTAACTCTTGAGATAGTCTTGAGGGTTACAAAGGTCATATTTCTATTTTTGCAAATGCAGAAAATGCAGGGAATTCTTAGGACAAGCAGAGTCTACCCACAGTGCCACCAAGTCTCTTGCATGCTGCAGCCTGGCTCGGGGATTCTGGGCTTCTTCACAGTTTTGTCCTGAAAGCTGATCAGTTTGGCCCAAGAGTTACCAGATGGTTGGGAATCAGCATCCGTTACATGAGTCTGGCCTATTTGCAGCGCACATAAATGCATGAAATGTGTGGACTGGAGGTCCAGAAGAAGTAATTTACCAGAAGTCCTAGCTAAAAAAGTTGAAATAGCCTATAATTCTAAGCAGTTTTATGTAGGCTTCAGAAAAATAAATCTGTTCATCTGAGCATTCAGAGTGTAACTGTTTTCTCTCATGTTCAGCTAATAGATTCTGGTTGAACCTTTGTTATCTTTTGGAGTAGACAGAAAGAGCTCTCCACGGAGTGTCTGATTATTTTGCTGAGTGTGCGGAGAGCCCACTTCCTCCCAATGCAAAGCTCAAGAGAAATGATGCTTGGAAAGAAATGTAGGTCCACTCGGCATGTCTCTTTTTTTTTTTTCTTTTCATTTTTGGCTGTTTGTATGGCTGGGTAATGTGAAGTCTAAAATAATTAAATAAGAGTGTGTGGAGCGTAATCTCAAAAGCCTCTGGCCTGATCTTGCCCTCATCAGACACCTGCCCTTCCCACCCTCCTGACTCGTATTTTTCTGGCTCTCTGGACAGTGGATATAGAGTCCTTGCTTCATAGGTGTGTTGCAAGGGGTAATTAATTACAAGCTCTTTGAAGATGAAAAGCACCTGCTGGTGGTGCGTTTCATATAACTTTCGGGGTGGCTACAGACCTAAAAAAACACATTCCATTTTTAAGATGCTTATTCTAACTTTAATATCACAGTAATAATCTAATAATACTTGTGCCCCTGATACCAATAGGGAAAACATGGAAAAATATATTTATACATGTGTTTCCACACTAAAACCTAACCAGAATAAATATTATAGCTTCAGTGTTTTGAATTTGGTTGTTAAATTTCTGTTCATTCACAGATTTCTTGTAATTAACCTCTTATCAAAGTTAAGGTCTAAAGTTAAGAGTCTAAATATTCCCTGTGCAGTTCTGTCCTGCCCCCAAAGTTTATTTTGCACGCAAAGTGAAGTTTACCTTACCTATTGTGTGTTCTATAGAAAAGGGGTTTAGATAGATAAATAGACAGACAGGCACACTGACACTCTCTTGTCTGCCATGATTGTACTTTCCTTTCATACTGCTGTCTGAAAGTTTTTCTAGAACATTTCAAGTTCTGTTAACTGAGTCTGACTCAGTTGATTGGTTGATGAACAGGACTGATACTAGCTAAATGGTGATTATATTTGAGTAATATTTTGAAACGGCTTGAGAGAATATTCTCTACTCATATAAAAAGTCTGTGTGTGCATATCTGTGTACATTCATGTGCATATGGACACACACACATACACACACAGCCTAAGCTTTGGATATAACTGAGTATCTCCTCCTAGAAAAAAATTAATAAATCAAACATAGGCAGTATTGGTCCCTAACATCTGAAATTAAAACCTGTTTGCCTTAGTTAAAAATGTGAACCTCTGCGCCAGGCGTGGTGGCACACGCTTGTAATCCCCGTGCTTGGGAGGCAGAGACGGGAGGATCGCGCAGGTTCAAAGCCAGCCGTGCTGGCTTAAGAGACCCTGTTTCCAAATAAAAATATATATAAAAAAATAGATCTGGGAGTATAGCCTGGAGGTAGAAGGGTTTCCAGGAACCCTAGTACCACCAAAATAAATAAATAAATAAAATGTGAACCTCTAGCTGGGCATGGTGGCATATGCTTGTAAACCCAATACTTGGGAGGCTGAGATAAGAGGATCATGGGTTCAAAGCCAGCCTCAGCAACTTAGCGAGGCCCTCTGCAACTTAGTGAGATCCTATTTCAAAATAAAAAATAAAATGAAGCTAAGGGTATAGGCAGAACACCCCTGGATTCAATCCCCAGCACCAAGAAAAAGAAAGCGAACTCTTTCATAACTCCATCAGTGACCAAGTGATCAAAAAATCCAAATATATCCTAGTGTAATGGAGAATGTAGAGGTTATTGCTTAATCTAGTCTGCATTTAAACATACTCTTGGGGATTTTCTAGATTTGCCGGGGAGGTGGGGATAAAGCAAGTAACACATGCCGCCTCTCTTCCGTGGAGGAAAGGTGTTGGTTGGGGGGTGAGATTTGGAGGAAACCGTGCCATTACAGCTTTACACAGCATACAACCTTTGTTTTAGTACGAAGAGAACTGAAACAAAACGCAGTGTCGGAAGCAAATCGCAGAGCGGCAGGGACACTGTGGGAACATCTAGTGACTCCATGATTATAGAGGTAGCAAGAAGGAGGGGTAATGCTCAGGCCTCTTCCAGACCCCTGTCAGAATCCACAGGACACGCTAAGGATTACATAAAGGCAGCCGGGAGCCACCGGAGGCTTCCTGTTCAAAAGCTGGAAAATGTTAATCAGATCCAGCCAAAAGACACTCACAGCCAGCAAAAACCTCATCCTGGGAGCGGTTAAAGATGGGGCTTCTAAGCAGGAGCCCTGTCTATAGCCGTGAGTCAGCATCCCTGAGTCCAAAGCAAAGTCCACGAGCGGCCAAAACACAGCAGAAACGCAGAGGCCGAGGCTCTGCGGACGACTTCGACCACCACAAGAGAGTTGCTCTTGGAAGTGATCGATTAGTCCCAGGAGAAATAGTCGTGGAAAAAGCACAGCTGTCAATGTTTTGCCAACTTCAGAGCTGTCAGATCCGGGGTTACTTTTGAAACACAATTTGGCAAAAACTTTGTCTAAGGAAGAGTTGCATGTTTTGGAAAATCTCTCCTCCAGACATCTTATAAAAAATAATCCAGGGCAGGCACAGCAAACCAGCTCAGCCACAAACACTGAAAGATTATCTACAACTCAGGGCAGCCAGTCCAAAAAAAGAAAGAAGTTACAAAGGATTGCAACGTCGTAGTTAAGGATATAGTGGCCAAATTGTATAGATGCTGAGATGTAAAAGGAATTAATTAGAGTGAGGGTTTTTTTTTCAAGTTTGGGAACTGAACCCAGAGCCTCAGGCATGCAAGGCAAGTGAGCTGTCTCCCCATCCCTAGCTTTTTTTTTTTTTTTTATTTAATGGTACTAGGGATGGAACCCAGAGGCATTCTACCTCTGAGCTACACCCCCAGCCTTATTTTTATTTTGAAACACAGTCTCACTGCTTGCTGAGGCTGTCCTCAAACCTACGATCCTCTTGTCTCATCCTCCCAAATACTTCATTATAGGCATGTGCTATTACAGGCATGTACTACCCTGTCTGACAGAATTATTATTATTATTATTTTTGGTGGTACTGGGGTTCCTGGAAACCCTTCTCTGGGCTACACTCCCAGACCTATTTTATATTTTTTTTATTTGGAAACAGGGTCTCTTAAGCCAGTGAGACTGGCTTCGAACCTGCACGATCCTCCTGTCTCCACCTCCCAAGCGCGGGGATTACAAGCGTGCGCCACCACGCCCGGCCAGAATTATTATTTTAAATAAAAAGTATATATCTGCATTGGAGTTAGCTTTCAATCTGTGATCCCCCCACCAGGAGGCTATATAATTGTAACAACAGTGCTACTTTTTCATCATACTCTCTGTCTTTAGAAAATATTTCAATGATGAAAAACCATCGCCTTGTCAGGGAGACCATTTGCCCAAGCACTGCATGGAGAAACCAGTACTGTGCCCCTCTGGCCCCTGAGCTGTGCAGACCTCGATGGGACATACACCCTTGGTGCCACAGTTCAGTTCTGGGTGATGGTTGATCCTCCTGCTCTTCAGCCTTAGGAGGGGCCAGAGAAGGAATGGGCCAGTGCTTCTCAGCATGTGGCCCCAGGACAGTGTTACTGTCTGAAAACGTGTTAGAAATGTGGGTAGTGGGCTCCACCCAGACCCTCCGATTGAGAGACCAGGGGATTCCGAAATATGCTCAGCTCTGAAAACCACTGGACGAATTGAAGACTCCCTGGTGTTTATGTCCTCCAGCCTGACGACCATGGTTTCCAGCTTGTCAGCTGGAGCCACATGTGGGCATGTGTGTCTTATACTCCCTCCAACTTATAAAACCCATGGATTCACTGGGTGAGTCACCCTATCTCCAGATGCTACAGTTTGATGGCCACAGCACCCAGGGAGCTGTTACTTAGGCTCTTAATTGCCGGAAGTTTGAGGATAATTCATCCTAGCATTAAGGGAAGACGTGGGAGAGGCTTGCTCCTGTTTGTAATCCAGGTATGTCTCTGTTCCTGCCCTTCTCCCAATCTCCAAGATTTTGGTTGGGTTCTGGAGGGACCAGAAGTCAAGAGGAACTCACTTGCTAGAGGTTTTGGTCTTCTTTTTGTGTGTGTGGGTCTGTAGATGGAACCCAGCGGCATTCGACCTCCGAGCTACACCCCCTGCCCTATTTTTTATTCTTTATTTTGAAACAGGGTCTCACTAAGTTGTGGAGGGCCTCACTAAGTAGCTGAGGCTGGCCGCGAAACGCAATCCTCCGGTCTCAGCCTCCCGAATGCTGGGATTACAAGCGTGCACCACTACACCTGGCTGAGTTTTTAGTCTTCACAGGTAGTTTTAAATTTCCTATTGATAGCACAGCCTGCCCTCAAGATGGCACCTGGGAAAGGACAGCAGCCCATGAAGTCAACCTGAAAGTTTAATCTAGACCTTACTTGTCCGGTGGAAGATGGAGTTTTTGATTCTGAAAAATTTGAACCGTTTCTATGGGGAAAGGTTACAGTCAGTGGAAAAATAGGGAACCTCAGAGGGGTTGTTTACATTGAACTCTTCAAGAATAAAATTACAAATGTTTCTGAGAAACAGTTCTCTAAAAGGTATTTGAAATACAATCCAGGAAATACACTGAGAAGAAAAATTTTTATGATTGGGTTATGAACTTCTAAATCAGTCAAGATAGCCGGGCGTGGTAGCGCACTCTTGTAATCCCAGCATTCAGGAGGCTGAGACCGGATCTTACTCACTGAGTGAGACCCTGATTCAAAATAAAGAATAAAAAATAGGGTAGGGCAGAGGGTGTAGTTCGGAGGTAAAGTGCTCTTGGGTTCCATCCCCAGACCCACAAAATAAATAAATCAGTCAAGATGGCTGGGCATGGTGGTGCATGCTTGTAATCCCAGTACTTGGGAAGCTGAGACAGGAGGATCATGCGGGTTCAAAGCCAGCCTCAGCTACTTAGTGAGGCTCTCAGCAACTTAATGAGACCCTGTTTCAAAATAAAATATAAAAATAGGTCTGGGATTATAGCCTGGAGGTAGAAAGCCCCTGGGTTCTATCCCCAGTACCACACACACACAAAAATAAGTAAATAAATAAATAAGTCAAATGAAAGTGTAAGGACTAGGTGAAGCCACTCCTTGGATTTAATTTCTAATAAAAAAATGAATCATTTGCTCAATTTCATTCTAAACTAGGGGAAAAAACTTACTCAGAGGTCACCAATTTATCTTTTTTCTATTCACCATCAGGGAGTCCTTTGAAGTAGTATCTCCTTTAATAAAGAAAATCAAGTGTATTTACCAAAGTGCTAAAATTCTCAGAAAAAAACCAACAAAATAAAAAAAAATATAGAAACAGGCACAGTTTAAGTTTATACTTGAGTGGATTAGTGATTTCTCCACTTCATTCTGTCCGTCCCCATATCTGCTTCCCTCACTTAGATAGAATGAAGCCCATCAAGAGGCAGCCATAATTTCATGGCACCATTTGGGGCCATGAGGTTCAGTCATGGACACAGTGCCTGGCTGTGTCTAGATGTATGTCACACTCTTGCTGGAGACCTAGCTCTTTGCTGTGATCCCATCCCAGCCCACCCAAACATAGCTCTACCCACTACATCTTCTCCTTTTCACTCCTTTTTCACCCTGCTCTTACCTGACTTCCACCCAAAGATTTTGTAGTTAGAAAACCCAACAGAAAGTTCACTCAATGAAGCGGATTCTGCTTAAAGTCAGCTACTCCAAATGGAAAACTCGAAGACCGTGGCGAAACATCGATGTGTACAGCCCACTGTGGCGCGCTGTCCTAGACTGACCCATATTCTAGGTGTGCTCTTTACTGAAGATAGGACCACAATGTATCATTGAATCTTCTTAAACAGCAAGTTATTAGGTCAGTTTATAAACAGGGAAGGCACAGATAACCCAGGAGAAGGACCAGAGAAACCGCCTTTTGGTAAAGAGTCTAGAGAAAAAAAAAAGATGGCCCTACTAGAATAATAGCTGTTTCCTGCTTATGAACTAAGGAGGAGATATTTGAACTGGAATTACCAGAGGTTTTAAAGTTTTTATTTTATTAGTTAACCTGGGCTTGATTGTTAAGGCCAATACTTGTACTTCTTTCCAGAAAAGTCTTGGTTTTAGTGTTTATTGTATTTAAGGAAATAACAATTATTGTGATTTAAGAAGAAAGATAACACCTTTGGGTTGTAAATAGATGTGACCTTTCTCACAGTCTTCATGTAGATGAATTTTAACAGGATCAACAGGGGGACTAGCTCTCAGCTCCCACACTACTGGCATATGTTTGAGGAATTTTGCCTTAAAGCATTTTCCTTCCACATGTCTGAAACACCCCTGGATCTCTTGTTACTTGAGTAGTTGTGTGATTCTTTGGATATTTGGAAGTACAAAAGGGGAAATGGATGCCAGGTTTTTCTTATGTTTTTTGGATGGGTTATGAACACTATTGGGAATGGTGTTTTGATCTTAATAATCCTAATTTGTCATCAGAATATATGAGACCTTGTCAATATTTGTAGTAAAACAAGAACAAATCCTTCAGCCACTTAATACTCCAAATTAAACTTATATTCAAGTCCTTGTGACTCTGATTCTAGGAGGAAATGTTGATCTAATTTCATTAATGTTAACAACTTTGAACTCCCCGGTTATCTTAGTATGTTGGATTCTAAGCCACCTTCATGTGCTTTCAGATGACTATAATAGATGGCTGTTGTTGTTATTGTTGCTTTTTTCCCAATGTCCACAAATAAGAAATGTCTTGGAGGACTTCATGTATTTTTTCTTACACATTTCTTTTCTTTGACACTGGAGGTGAATCACCACCCAGATATACATATGAATCATTAAATGCAAAGGAGCAAACTCCTGGGGAAAAAGAAATGAGTGCTGCCTGTTGTTGTGTTGTGCTGTTGTTGTTGTTGTTGTTGTTGATCCTTCATTTTAATAGTAAAGAGTTAAAAAATCATTTCTTTTTCAAAAATCAAGGTCATGGGCTGGGGGTGTCATTGACTGGCAGAAGAGGGGTTTTTGCATGCACAAGGCCCTGGATTTGATCCCTGGCACACAATACACACATCCACACACACACACACACACACACACACACACACACACATGCACTAACAAAAATCCTCTTTATTTTAATTTATGGAGAACATAGCTTATCTCTGAATGAAATATCTCAAAGTATAATCTTGGGGACAACAATGGGATCACAGCATACTTATTTTCTTTTGGGTATCATGTTTGGATTTGAGCATGGATTGTTGTGCATATCAGTAGCCTTTGATTTTCAGAAAAGGCGTGGGGAGGGCAGACACATAAGGGAAGGAAACCTCTGTGCCCAAGAGAATGGCCTGGGATTAGTGTCGCCAGCCCGGGTTTCCTTGATCTCCTTGGCAGGCCCTATTGTAGTATATCCACCAAACTGAGCTGAAAAGTCCCTAGTCTGAGGTAAGCAGCGGCTTTCCTAAGAGCCAAAAGTTCTCTCTATTCAGCATGCTGTGACCTGAATATGGAAATATTAATTTCTTCTTTTCTCTTATGAGGAAATTTCCATGCTTGGTTTTTCAAGACAAGAGAGTTCATTCCTTGGTATTGAAACACTAATGAATTGAAACATGTTAGAGCAAGTAAAAAAAAAATCAAAATTAAGCTGGTTTCTCTTAAATAGTTTAAAGCCTTCCTTAGTACACAATAAATTAAGCATTGTAAAATGGAGTTAATTCAGGTAATTACTCAGGGCAGAAGTCTAACCATATATATTATTGGTATTACCATTTCAGGGTATGATTAAATTCTCAGAAATCTGCAGAACTCTCTCTAATTTGGTTTCTATATTTATTTAACAAGGTAGGGAACAAATTTATGTCAATATGCAGTGTAATAGAGAAGACTTGACTGGATGAAATTATCTTTAATTATCTAGAACTACTCCGTACTGGGCTTGAGTTTCATTGTATCACGTAAGTTTCATTTTGCAGTATAACGCCATGTAACACGTTACCTTATAATTGCTATTACTGTTTCTTACCAAAAATTTTGATTCTTAATTAAGCAAAAATCAGTAAAACCATTCATTTGGCCTTAAACATCTGCTCAGTTGCCTGCAGGTGTGAATTTGATAGACCCCTAGGATAACTGTCTTCAATTGAGTCAGAAAACCAAACACTGCCAGTAACCACCAGAAGAGCTATTTCCCTATTGAGCTTATCTTCTTATTTTTTTTATCTTAACCCATTTAAATACTGTAAAGAATGGTGCAAGTCTAGGAGATAAAGCAGCGTATGTAATGAAAATGTTCCTGTTTTATGAATAAAGAGAAAAATTGTTTTAGAAAATTACCATGTGTCACTTTTGTTCTTCAAAAACAAGTGAATTAATCCCCAAAAGCACATATCCCAAATGTCCCTTTCTCAACATTATTTTAAATTATTTATGAAGCTTTTTCCTCCTAAAGGCAGTTTTTAGTTTTTGAATACTTTGTTAAAGTAGTCAAACCATTGGCTGGCCCTAAAGGTTTAGATATAGAAAATTCAGTATGAAACACTGGGGTTAACTTGACCCATGAGGTTTTGGGGTACTCATTGCAATGAATTTGGTCTCGCTGCTGCTCCCAGCTCTGAGCTGAGGTAGACTCTTGTGAGGGGTTAAAGTACTGACCATGAGTCCTTTCTAGAGAATGTTGACATACCCCAAGAGGATTCCCTTTCTAAGTGGGCCTAGTCCTGTTCAGAACTAGTGAAGTCCTGGGCCAACTCTTTCTCTACATCGCCTCTTATTTCAGTATCCCAGACCTCTGTGACTTCCCAGAATCATGTTAGGTTAGAACAGTACACTTAAGTAGAGTGCATGAAATGCTCCAAATGACGACAGATGACAAAGCGAAGCCCATGTCCTCTGAGTGTTTCTGTCATGGGGCTCACCGTGTGGCCTTTCCCGCAGGGAAGATGCCCTGCCTGACATGCGGCCTGGGTTGGGCATCTGGGGCCTGGCTAACAGTGTGCTGCTGACAAGCTGCAGTTCCCCGGTCCTGGCCGCTGCTTGCCACTAAGTGGCTCTGTATGCTTTGTGACAAGTCACTTAGCCTCCCAGGCTGTGGATTCTTCATATGTCAAATAGTGTTATCTAATATTTAAGTGCCACCTATGGCACTGGAGAGTGGTAGGGTAAACATACCCGTCCCCATGTATCGCCTTTTCCATCTGTTTAAAAATGGTTGTCTACCCTGGCCTCACTTTGGAATCACCTGGGTAACTTCTAGTCCAATCAGAATCCCCCAAAATGGGCCTGTATATCTTTCAAGCCTCTCAAATAATGATTCTCATGTGGAGCTATGGTTAAGAACTATTATTTCAGGATGTGGTGGTGTATGTGAATGCCTGATGTTAAGGGGCAGGGTCTGCTGATAGCTGAGTAGCCTTTAGAAGAGGAGCTGAAAACCCCAAGTATCCCTACTTTCAAAAAAAAAGTAACAAAGGCATTGCGGACACGACGGTGTCAGTTAAGAGTCATTTTAATCACACAAAGAGTTGTGATTTGTTCTCCTCCGAGAGCTCCACTCTGTTTGCTCTGAAGGTCTAGATCCTACCCAGCCACGCACACCAGCTCGTCCCTGCCAAGCCCGAGAAAGAGTTACCCTCGTTTGGAAGATGAGTTTTTAAAGCACCTAAATAATTGCCTGAAATTTTTACATAAACCTCTGGGGTTTACCTTTGATCCATGATCATTAATATCATTAATAGGCTCTCTAAAAGTGCGTGTGAATCTCAAGTTAGCGTTTGGCAGGGCAAAGGAAGAATGAACGCTTTTAAAATAGTTTGGCTCAGAAAGCACATCTGAAATAAGCCTGTGGGAAAATCAGAAGACTTTCTCATCCTCCAAAGGATTACCTAGGATGAGATACTGACCTTGTATTTTAAGTTCAGTTACATTTCTTAAAACCTCATTCATTACCCAGCCTGATTTATTTTAGGGGGTGTAGCCAGCTGGGGGAGGGGACCCTAGATGATGTATAGTTCCTATGCTTGCTTTTTGTTTTGTGCACAGTTCCCAAAAGATTTTTATCATAATATGTGTGTAAGTGTATATATATAAATTATAGATGTGTATATATGTATATTATATATATGTACATGTTTTTTTTTTTTTTAAAGAAAAAGACCACGTTCTTCACAAGATTTACTACTGCTTTTCTCTTGGAAACTGGAGCTGAAGACTTCTCTTCAGCCTCCAAGGCGACCAAACCCCAGAAGGCTGAGTGTGTGCGGGGTGAGCAGCACGCTGACCTCTGCCGGGGGAGGTCAGTTCAGCCAGAAGACTCAAAGGGGAGGAAGAAAAAGCAAGTCCTCAGCAGGGAGTTTGACTTGCTTTAGGGCAGAAGAGATTTCATAAATGAGTTCCCAGTATCCCACGCCCTCTCGCCTGATCTTCTATCCTGTCTCTGCTTACACACACACACACACACACACACACACACACACACACACACACGGCTATTTTCACTCCCTGCCTGACACCCCTCTCTCCACCTGCCCCTGGAACTTGAGGATACATTCGCAGGTGGCTGGTGGAGATAATTTTTCCAGGATCAGTGGCTCTCAAGGCCCTTTCGGCTCCTCCTTCTCTTGCTTGTCTGGTGAGAAGAACACAGGGGGCTCTTTTCCTAAAACCTCTGTGGGTGCCTGGGAGGGGTCATACCAGCTCCTCCATCCCTTTTGTCAGAGGAAGAAGGTGGAGTGCTGAATCAGAGCAACCTCCAGCCAGGATGTAGAGCCTGGGCTGGGCATCTGGGATGTGTCCCCGAGAAGGAGGCTGAAGAACCTTCTCCTAAGGATGCCAGGGGCTTGTGAAACAACGGCATGGCTTTAATTTGTATATTCTTATATTGCTTCCCTTCTGAGACTTTTCCCAGTGCCATTCTGCTCAGCACGGTAACTCTCTAGTTGGTGGAAGGGGCAGGGGAAGATCTGGGGCATTTGGAAAGCTTTCTCAGGCAAGAAGGGCCCTGTCAACCCAAAAGCATTTTGGGGAACAAGAGCTATCTATGCAGAGATGCAGGGTGTCTATGTTGCTGGGGTTCTTGTTCTGATGCTAACAATCTCTAGTTGGGAAAATGTTTTAGATCTCACCTAACAACTCTATAAAGGCTCAAAGACAAGTTGACTCTCCCTCTGTGAATTTCTGCAGCAAGTGGCCCTGACTTCCCTTGAAGATAGTATTTTCCTGGGAATAGTTTATTTTACCTCTACAAAATCTTCATTGTAGAACCTGGATTAGTGTCTGAATAACCAGGCAAGAGGAATACTTGGGAGCCATCATAGAATTCTTCCTACTTTTAGATCCAAAGCCCTTGGCTCTTTTCTGGTAGAGGCCCAGTTTAATGGTAAGAAAAGAGACTATCATTGGAACTAGCTGAATTCCTTAATCTTTTTTTTTTTTTGGGGGGGGGTCTGGGGATGGAACCCAGGGGCATACTACCTCCGAGCTACACCCCCCGCCCTATTTTTTATTCTTTATTTTGAAACAGGGTCTCACTAATTTGCTGAGAGCCTAAGTATCTGCAGCTGGCTGTGAACCGTGATCCTCCTGTCTCAGCCTCCCAAATGCTGGGATTACAAGCATGCACCACCATGCCTGGCTTCCTTAGTCTTTTAATGGACTCCTATATCACAGGTTGCTTAGAGACAATAATAAAAATGTCCTTTCTGAAGCAGCCTTTTGGGACCCTTGTTTTGCATGTTCGTCACTTCTAGTTTCAGGTCCTGATAAGATTTTAGGAAAGCTAACTGAACTTGAGAGAAACCTACACTCCCTGCCCTGGCCAGCTGCCCACCAGATGAGAGCCATTCTAGGAGAGAGGGTCAATGGAGACAGAGTTGGACTCGACGTTTAGTCCAGAACAAGAGGCTGCCCATGCAGTCAAGGAGAACTTCTATGCAGGGAAAGGCTCCCATGGAAAAGACTTTAAAAGTATTTTTGAAATGCCCAAACCACTGAAAACCTCACCATGAAAACCAGAGCCAAGGGCTGGAGGTGTAGCTCAGAGGCAGAGCCTTTCCTTAGCATGTGTGAGGACCTGAGTCCCATCCCTAGTACTGCAGGCAGGCAGGCAGAGGGAAGGAGGGAAGGAGGGAGAGGAGAGAAGGAGGGAAGGAAGGAGAGAAGGAAAAGGAGCCAAAAATCATCATGTTCCTTCTCAAGGATAGAAACCTGGCCAGAGGCTTTGTCTTCTGGAGTTCTGCGCCAGGCACTGGGTTTACCTCATGTGGCACTAATTTTATAAAACAGGGGCTAGGGGGAGAGGGAAGGAAAGACCTATGTTCTGATTCTCATTATTTGCAGGTTGTACTCAGCTGTCCACACTTGCAGACCACACGCTCTTGTGGAATTTAATTGGGCACCAAGATTGTTTACAGTCCTACGGTTCAGTCTTGTCTCCAGTGGGCCTTTTTCTGCTAGACAGGTAGCAGGTATTGAATTGTTCAAGGAAAACCCTGACAATTTGTATGGTCCCAACCACATGCAGCATGTACATGTGACATGGGCTGGTCCAATCCCCTTTGTTAGAGCTGTGTATTCCTTTTCTGTCACTGTGCAACATGCTACCATAACCTTAGCAGTTTAACAGAAGTTTATGACTTCATGGTTTATGATGCCTTTTAGCTGGGTCCTCTGCTCAAGATCTCATAAAGGCTGAAATCAGGGTGTCAGGCAGGCTTCCTCTTCATCTGGAGAAAGCCTCCTCATCATGGGAGAAAGATCTGTTCCCAAGCTTCCTTACATTGTTAGCCAAATTCAGCCCATGCAGCTATGGGACGATAGTGCCCATTGGCCACTGGCCGCTAACCTAGGATACCTGAAAGCCGGGCTCATGGCCTTGCCACGAAGCTGCTCCATCTCATGAATGAAGAAACCTAGTTGCCTTCAGCCTCGAGTCTTCTGACCTCTACTGTCAACATGATTTGCATTAGGATGTGAGACTATGATGCATCAATGAAAGCATATAAAAAAATAATAAAAACTCCTGTGACTAGGTCAGCCCCACCTATAAGTCTCTATTTTTTAAGACCCTCTCATTTGGGACTTTATATCTACAAAATCCTTTCATTGCGGAACCTGGATTAGTGTCTGAATAACCAGGGGACAGGAATATTTGGTAGCCATCATAGAATTCTGCCTACTTCTAGGTCCAAAAGCTCTTAGTCCTTCTTTGATACCCAGTTTAATGGTAATAAAGGAGACTGTCATTGGAATGGTTGAATTCCTTAATCTTTTAATGGACTCTTATATCACAGGTTGCTTAGAGACATTACTAATAGTGTCCTTTCTGAAGCAGCCCTTTGTTTCTTTTTTTTGGGGGGGAGGGGTTACTGCAGATTGAACCCAGAGGCATTCTACCTCCGAGCTACACCTTCATCCCACTGGTTTGTTTGTTTGTTTGTTTGTTTGTTTGTTTGAAACAGGGTCTTATTAGCTTGCCAAGAGCCTCGCTAAGTTGCTAGGGTTGTCCTCAATGTGATCCTTCCGTCTCAGCCTTCCAAGTACTGAGATTGCCGGCGTGCACTACCACACCTGGCTCCTGCAGCCCTTTTCACGAATGCTAACAAGGATGCATATTCATTGTCACTGTGACAGATGAGTAAACTGAGGCACAAGGAATTTGGGAAGCTTTGCTAAGTTTATAAACAGCAGAGCCTCCAAAGTTCAGGTCTGTCCAACCCCAAAGCCCAGGAACTCCATTGTAGCTTAAGCTACAGTGGGAGAAGATTCCAAACTGGGAGCGGGGAAGAAAGAGCTGTGAGTGCAGTCACTGTCTGGCTCTAGAGAGGATGCCCGTGGATGCTCAGCCTGCAGCTTGGCTTTGCACACCAAGAAGGTGAGAGTAACAGTCAGGAGATGGTCCAGCCCGCACGAAGGGATGTTCAGGACCTCTTCTGCCACTGCACGGCAGCCAGCACTGTCCTGCTGAGGGCTCATAGGAAGGAGAGAAATCAGGGCCATGGATGTGGGGAAAGCCAGGGTCCTGAGCCCTCCCACCTCCCCTCCAGGCCTTCCTCTCCTTTTCTTTTACCGACAGGCACTTTTCCTTGGCCTCGTGAACCCTGAATACGGTGTCACATCTGCTCTTCCTCTCTTATTGTGCCTTGATTTTTTTTTTGGTGGTACTGGGGTTCCTGGAAGCCCTTCTACCTCTGGGTTACACTCCCAGACCTATTTTATTTTTGGAAACAGGGTCTCTTAAGCCAGTGCAGCTGGCTTCGAACCTGCGTGATCCTCCTGTCTCTGCCTCCCAAGCTCCGGGATTACAAGCGTGCGCCACCACGCCCGGTGTGCCTTGAATTTTTTTGATGAAATAATTCCAGAGACATCACTGCAAAGCCCGACCCGAGGGAGCCCCTTGAGAGTGTGTGGTGTTCGTGTCCTGGACTTGGAAGGTTTGTGTTTCTGTCACTGGGATGGGTTTTTCAGAGTCATTTTGGGGTGGGCACTTCAGTCTGTGTAGTGCTGGCCAACTCTGGCACACACGTGGGTTGAAAATAACTTGTGGAACGGGATCTAATCTGTCGATGCTGGGGAGGCGGGGGGAGTAGCCTTTTGGGGTGTCAGGTAAAAGAAGAGTAGCCTACCGGCAGTTCCAGGAACCTCTAGGGTTGTCCATGCTAGCCCAGCTGCAACCGGATGTGGAGACTTCGTCACACTCTAACAATTTGGATTTTAGTATTGTTAAGTGCTCAGGTGATTGTTGTGAGATAACCTGGAAGGAGCCTGCCAGGAGGAGAGGGTGTGGTCAGGAAAGGTAGGAGGAGGCTGGGTCATAATTGCCATCTCCTGACATTGGATGGGACCCTTGCAGCTGGCTTCCGGACCCTGAGCGCAGCCTCGCCATCCCGAAGATGTCGGTGAAGTGTGTGCGTGCGTGCGCATGTGTGAGTGTGCTTGTGCTCATGTGCGGGGGGAGTAGGCTCTGGGGGGAGCTGTGGAGCTCCTTTCTGAACCCCTTTTCCTGCGATTCATTTTCTAATTCAATGAAGCTGAATCTAAAAAGGAAATCAGACACTTTCCCAAGAACAAAGGAACCACCTACAAAGGAATAAGGCTTAATCTGCCCTTGATTCAGGAAACACCTATGAGCTCCGCAATTTATAACGATGCCATCTTCCAGGCAACAGCCAGCTCCTACTGGTGACGTGGTCTTTGTGGCAGATCCACCTGGCCTTCCTGGAGCATGCCTCTGTTTTTGTCTGGGGCTTCACCACTGAAAACCATGCCCGAGGCAGGATCCTGGCAAGTTCCCAGGTAGAAAACACAGAAGCCTAGGAAGCGGAGCCCCGAATTCTAGCCCTGACTGTTGCTAACAGTATGAACCTGTCTCTGAACCCCTCTTGGCCTTGGTTTCCCTTCTGCGAAATTAATAGGGGTCGGGTCCTTAGACGGGTGAGAGCCCTGATTGCATTAGCACTAAGGGTATCTCAGGGAATCTGAGGTGAAGGCTTTTCAACTGCACATAGCAAGTGTGAAGCAAAGCCGCCTTTTGGTCTTCAGGTGTGAAACAGAAAGGGAGCCCAATCGGTTGGCTGCCTGAGTGGTCATTAGGAAGCCAGCTGCTTCTCCGGATCACTGATGAGCCCCACCGGCCTGCCAGGAGAGTTTCTCTTTAAAACAAAGCTGTTGCTTTCATGTTGCTGGCATCCACGTTTACGTTGTAGACAAATCAACCCTGGGGTGCCCCGGTGTGACTATTTGCAAGATGGCTTGGGGGAGGGCGAGGCCGTGGGCAGACTTCCATCCAAGGCTCTTGCTGAATTTAAGAGCAGAGCCTTTACTCTCCGAGTTAATTTTCCTGACTTGTCTATCACAGGTTAATACTGGACCCATGCATAATGATACATAATTTGAGACTTGTAAAAGCTGCCTTTGGACTTGAAAGAAACACATTCCATGCCAGCAAGGTTGTACCCGGCATGCAAGAGCAAGTAATACAGGTAGAATGTATGTCCAAAGCAAGGGAGCCGCGCCCTTTAGACAGGATCTCAGAGGATGCCACGCAGGTGTTTATGGAGGCCTGAGCTGCCAGGGCCCTGTACCACTGCGGCCCACAAGCACCCCGCTCCCCACTCGCTCTTACCTTTAATGACCAGCGGAAGGCGACTGTTCACAAAGGGGAATTCGTTAGTTTTAATATACCCAGAAATATCTCATGGATATGGAGTGATGCAACAAGATTGCCCTAATGGTTTCTAAACTTTGTTTTTAAGACTTCTAGGGCCAGAACCCAAAAGAACTGCCCTGGGGCACCCTTCTACCTCAGATAACCAAGCCGTTTGTTGGCACTGTTGGAGACTGACAGAGCCTGAACAGGGCTATTTAGCTGCTGGTGGGGTGGAAAAAAAAATGTTAAAAAAAATAATTGTTGTTTTTGCAAACTATCTATTTAAAAACAGAACCTCCGGAAGCAGATTTCTGTTCCAGTGCTTGGATGAATCAGAGCTTACAAAGTATAAATACACATTAGCAGGAGGAGGCTTCCCATAATCCATGCTCTGTGTCTTCCCAGACCAGGAACTTCTGAACTCCTGTTTCTCATTCCCAGTAGAGGCGAGAGAGACCCGCAATCAAAACAGAAGTGGCGGAACATTGCTCAGCCCGAGTCCACATCCCCATAGGCCTCTAGGACTTTTTTGTCTTTTTTTCTTTAAAGGCAACTGGATTTTAGCGGCACTGTTGTACACTTTGGGAGAGACAGGTGCAAGCCATTTAGAAAGATGGGGAAACCACACTGGGGTTCTTCTGGCTCTTTTCTGCCGAAGAAATATCACCGAATAAGTTAACTTTGACTCACTGACCCCTCAGATCAGCTAATAAAGACGACGCACTTAGACCACAACTTGCTCAAGGGGCAGCCTAATTATTTTACTTAAAAATGATGTCAGGTGGCAATTTAGCAACAAACTGGCTTCCAGGCTATTTAATTCAGTTTAACAAGGAGGAAAAACATTGTAATTAATGAAGAACATGTACTTTAGTACTTCAGTAAGGTTGTTCTCAGATTTTATTGCACATAAGCCAAGGAGGAGGAAGGGGCTGGGGAGAGAAAGCTGTTGAAAATGCAGATTCCTAGCCCAACTGGTGGGTCCTGGCCTAGAAATCTACGTTAACCAGGTTACAGATCATGCACTGTGTGTGCATGTGTGTGTGGTGCTGGGATGGAGCACAGAGGCATTCTACCACTGAGCTACGCCCCTGGAGCCTTTTATGTTTCACTTTGAAACAAGAGCTACTGTGCGTTGGCCTCAAGTGAATCCTGCTTCTGACCCATCACACAGCCCCACCTGGCTGGCAGTTCACTTATGATACAGTCCCCTTTTCTATTTCAATTCTATGTTGCCTAGGTCTAGAATTTCAGGACAGTTTCCCATCCTAAAACAACCAGCTTCTGTTCTTTCCTGGAATCTCACGATACATTCTGATGCTAGAACTTTAGTTAGGCAGGTTTCTGAGCTGAAAATTCTCTTGCTTTCGGGGCCCCTTTAAATAGGACTGAAAATATTCCCAGGAGTACTAATAGCGGAGTCCCTTCCTTCCACTCCTGGCCCCAGGATAACCAGGGCTCCATTGCCTGCCTCTCTCTCTCTTCTCAGTTAAGACCCTTTGAAGCCAGGCATGGTGGCACACACCTGTAGCTCAAAAGTAGAACACCCAGGGTTCAATCTCCAGTCACACACACACACACACACATCTTGGCTTTGAGCTGTATGTGCCCAATGGAGCCTGATCTATACTCTCCCACTATGAAGAGTGTTAGACAGAAGGCTAGTTCAGACAAAATCCATGAATCCCAAGATCACTTCTCTCCTGGAATGAAGAATTGAAAAGGTTCATTAATTCCCCTCCCCCACCCCCTTGGCACAAAACCATTTGGCAGCTTCCCAAGGAATTCTGGGGTCGTGCAAAATTCAAGTTTACAAACCACCAGAACAAGGTATTGCTGAGATGGTGTTTGGAGTGCTGCTAAACCGGACTGGCTTCTGGCTCGTAGAGTCCTTACTTCTCCCTCCCTCCAACCCCACTCTGCAGAAACCAGCTGTCTGCCAGCAGAGATTAATGATGAAGTATTGCTACACCAAGGCTGGGAGAGATCATGGGAACCTAGCTGTGTCACTGTCCAGGTCCTTCGGGCTGCCTCTTCATGAGCCAAGACACACTGCTGGCCACTCTTAGGGCTGTCTCAGACAATCCCTTCACGGTCCCTGCTCATGCACACAAAGGGCTAGGGACACTTAAAGCCAATCATCCATTATTAGATAAGTTGCCCATCTAAGAACAATACCCTAAGCCTGGTAGAAAAAGGAGAAAGCTTCCCCAATAAAAAAGAAAACATCCCCATAAGCCTTTCCTCCAAGGTTTGTGGCGCCAGTTGTAGTTATACTATGAAAACCAGAGGTGGCTGGATTGGGTCTGGATGATGGTGCTTTGGGGGCCAGTCCTGAGAATGGTAAGCTTTGGCTCCCTAACCAGAAGCAAGGGACTGTTGGTGTCTTCTTCGTGCAGCTGCTGGAAGCCATCCACATGCCTGTCACCAAAGCTCATCCCTTACCACAGAGGAGTCGCAGTTAAAGCTTTCCCCAATACAATCTGGGGGCCCCTGCCAATGTTCCACAGTGGCAAAAGACAACTACAGCTCTTTGGAGATTGCCCAGCCCTGGAACTTCATGGCAGGCCAGGCACCCAGTACCCCCGAGCTGCACGGTGAGGCCAGCCCAACTTAATCCCTGGGCCAACGTAACGCAGAGATGGGCCCTGACACCAGAAGCTTCCGACTACTACCCACTTTGCAGTGAGGAAACCTCGCCAGTGGGTAAGCAGCGTGCACAAAAGCCACAATGGTGAGGTCTATCACAATGACAGGACATCAGTATTAACCCAAATAGCCAGAGTGGAGGGAAAAAGAGAAAATATTAGATCTCCCTCTTCATCCCCAACCCCAATTCCAAACTGCTTAAAACCCCGTTAGTGTGGCGGGCATTTCCCCCGAGTGCTCCCAAACAATTCACCTCCACACTGCAGGCCATTAATCCAGTGGTGTTTATTCAAGCAGTATTCACACTTGCTGTTGAATGACAAGGGCACTGGGGCTTCCACAGCTCCAGCCTGACAGCGGGCCCCAAGGGTTTGAGAACTTCAGATGAGTTTTGTGGTTGAAAAGCCTTTCAGTGCTGCGCCCTGCCCGTCAGGCACAGCCCACGGTAACCCGTCACCAGCACAGATCTGGGGTGGCAGAGGCGCACAGCAAAGCAGGGCAGAACTATGTTAGCTCAGAAGAGGCCACACTGTTCCATGTTTTCATACAAAAAATTTAATAAATATTACTTTTCAAAATTTATTGCCAGGAACAACACATCGAAGATGCATTTTTATGTTCGTATAACACTAATAGGACAATACAAAGTATCTTCACGGTCTCAGTGGTGAACCAACGAGATTACTCTGTCTTATAAGCCTTTTTTTGATCTTAAACTTTGTAATAGCACTTGAATTTCCTCACTTAAGGCAGGCAGTGTATTCTACGGCAAATCTAAACAGTGATCTTACTGGACAATTTATGGTTCAAGTATTCAACTAGCTTATTAGAATACCCCCTAAATGCAGTAGATAACAAAAAAAAAATCAAATCTACAAGTGGTTCAGAATTACACATGAATGGTGAAAAGAAATCAGAATTTACAAAATAAGATTGGTGTGCTTCCAACTTCATACAATTAATTTGATATTTTTAATGATGTTCAACCACTCACATTTTGGCTACGTTAAGTCATAGCTCGACTCGTTCCCTTAAACTGCTCTGTAGCAGATCACCTGCCTGTCTCTTTTCAAGTCTAAAGCAGGAGAAAAATAAAAAGATAAAGAAAAAGAACCTGTTCTAGACTAATTCTCAAACTGCCTCGGTCAGTCCTTAAAACGTGTCTTAAAGTGATGCTATATAGAAGGTGTTTTAACATCTGACGTCGTACAAAAGAATCCCATCCGTATCCCAGGCACAGAAGCCCATTCTATCGCTTTAAGATAAACTATTTTCAAACACCTTAATTTTGGCTTATAGGCAACACATAATGAGAAAATAAGTTCAAAAAAAAAAAAAGCCATACGCTTACAATGCTATCAAAAACCTTCAGTTCTAAACACATACATATAAATAAAAAGGAATGATGTTTTAAGGCTCTTGATTATTAAGTTAATAAATCAAATATACACAGTGATTAATAAAAAAGAATTATTTACATAACTATACAAAAATTCTACTTTTGACACATTTTTCCTCTTTAAATTCTTCATTTTTACCAGCAACTGCTGACATCAAAGGCCCCCCTCCCCCAACAACAACAAAAATACAATAAAAAAAATAAATAATAAACTCATTTGTGATAGTTGCTGTGGTTCTGAGCTGCAAAGGCACTTTCAAATACAGAACTATTTGTACGTCATCATAAAACCAATATACAAAAACAACTCAAGAGTCAATAAATATAAATAAAACTATGATCCCAAGACTGCGTCACCATTAGGACATCTGGCAGAAGTGGGTGCTCAGGGCCTAGGGCCGGGCAGTGTCCTGGGAGCCGGATCCACGGCGCGTCGGCTACAGGGGCACCTATACCGGGGCACTTTCGACTAGTTTTTGCATAGCTGTGAGATGCAGCGCTCCATTTCCCAGCCAACCACAGAAACTACCATTGCCAGTGTAAGCCAGCTTGTCGAAACTTAAATTAACACAGGGATTCTAAGTCAACAACAGCCAAAGACTCCAACGACACAACCGTTTAAAGAACTACCAGCCCCAGGTGCTCAGACTCTACCTAGCGGCGGCCGCGTGCGCCATCTGCTATACGATGTACTCCATCCGGTTTAAGCTTTGGGCACTTTCCAGGTCTCTGTTGTCCTGTTTGTTTGTCCAGTTTGGGTGTTTTGTCGGTGTGCCGTTGGGGGGCTTCTCCTCTCTGTCTACCAGCGTGTACGCCGGCTGTTTGGCAAACCGGGCTTTCTGCTGGTGTTTATCCATGTCGTCCTCTTCCACTTCTGAGTTGTGTGTCCTTATTTTAGACATTTTGGAGTTTTTGTTCTCGTAATCCTTGATGGGGACCGTGTTGGCCCCGTGCTTCTCGATGGGGTTTTTGATCTGGTTCAGCTGTTCCCGCACGTTGTTGGTGGTGTTGTCCTCAGAGGCCGAGCGTGTGTGACTGCTTGGCTTCCGCCGCTTCCGCACGCACCAGTAGAAGGCCGTCACCAAGCAACAGATCCACGCCACCGTTAACACGGAGCTCAGCAAAGGAACCAGGAAGTCTGCAGGGCAGGCAAGAACCAATTAACTCCTCCCCAAAGAGCCATCGCCACAGGAACAAAAGAATGCCAAGCGTGGTTCTCCTGTCCTCGGTCCCTAAGAGGCAGCACTGTAGGGATAATCCCTTTTCGCAACTGCGTATTGTCACTTCACAGCTTGATAAGCAAGCTCTAGGATGGGGGGGCCCTTGGAGACCATGACATTTTTGTTCCCAGAGAGACCAGGTGGGGCAGCAGCTCCTCCCGTATCTGACTACAGCGCAGAGAATAGTAAGTGGGTAAGTCCAGGAGAGTATGGCTCCTGGGGCTGCCTGCGATTGAAGCTAGTTTTCAGAATTACTGGAAACACATTTGAGCATGGGCTGCAACAATGTCCCTGTGACACCAAGACAGTGATGCTAAAAAGGGGAGTGTGGCCATCCTACAGGGGATAATCACGCCATCTATCACCTGTGCCTCAAAGCCACAGACTAGCTCTGCTAAGTCAGCCTTTGTGCAGCTCTAAGCTCAGGGCACAGGGCTGCTCTGCCCTCGGGCTTGGCAATGGATCCAGTTTAGAGGATACAGTTCTGCAGGGAGCATGCCGGGGAGAGCAAAGCTGGAGGAGAACAAGGTCTAGGTGGACCTCTGCCCTAGACATCACATGGCGCTGGTCAACAGGCTGGGGGCTATAGGCATTCTCCCACCTGGGGGGCTCTACTGGATGGAGAGTTGAGATGGATAGGGCACGACAAGGACTGTCTGTACCCGCTCGACACCTACCCGTTCTGTTCTTCAAAGGACGTCTCTGAACTCTCACTTCTGCGACTGCAGCGATGAGCGAGCTGTTTCCGTCACGTTTACTGACGAGGTCTATTATTTTGTCTGTGATTTCCTTGATGGGGTTACCGTCGTCCCGTATGTCTTCAGCAGACTGGAAAAGGAACAACTCAGGCTTGACTCGGGAGACCCAACGGTATCCTTTATTCCAAAACGCATGACAATTCGTATATATAATGCTTTCTGGCAACGTATTGACTCCATTCTGAGACTGGCATGCTGAAGTTTAACTCATTTGCAATCAAATAAGGAATGAATAGGTCTTATACTCACAATGGCCACGTGTATTTCGTTGTTTGCTGAAGGGGAAGGCTCACAAGCTATGTAGATCGAATACTCAGCAGAAACATTCTTCAAAATATTCAAATTCCTCAGTTCACTGCAAATGTGCTCTGTGGTAAGACCCTAAAAAAAAAAAAAAAGACACATAAATGAAATACTAAAAGGGAAAAAAGGTCTGATTTTCTCTTCAAGCTGGCTAAATTCAAGTCTTCCTTTGTGGTTAAAGCAGGACTTTAGGCTAACGTAGACCCTTGCTTGGACACTCCTTTCCCATTCCCAGTTAAAGATGCGGGGTACATACGGGTGACATCATCTCTTTGTTGAAGGTGAACGTGATGTTTGCACAGTTGTCCTGGTAATAGGAGTCAGAGGTGCACTTGGTCTTCACCGGCTGGAGACTGGAAGAGCGACACTCGCCCACACCAGTGCAGGGCCGGACGAAGCACTGGTCATCCAGGATGGGGATACAGCTCTGCCCGCTGGGGCACTCACTGTGCCCTCTGTGGAGCAGGCAAGGTCGCGGGCCACACCACACCTGGAGAGAGAGAAACAGGAGCTGGAAGCTCAGCAGGCACGTCCACCCGAGCTCGCAGAACGCCCAGGAAGCCAGCGGCCCTCATGCCCTACCTTTGAGCAGGCGATGCGTCCGTTCAGGCACTGGCAGGCATTACAGTCATCATCCCACTTGGCACCGTCGGGGATCACGCTGCCCATGGTGACGCAAGGTCTTCCTGAAACTGAGGTGGAGACGGCTGAGTAGGAGTTACTTTTTCAGCAGACCGAATTGTGGCTCTTAATTCTTCACTCAGTCCCTGTTAGGCAACGGCTATACCCGCACCTTTGCCACATGGCAAGGTCCCTCCAACCACAGGGATACACACCCCCCCCACACACACATCACCCCACCACATGACTGGTTTGGCTAGTGCAATGTCAGCGGCTGTGATCCCCAGAGACCCTTTAAGTGAGCTTCCTTTCACCACCGAGCTTGGGCTAACTGTACCCCATCCCACCCGCAACAAAAAGGGCTTACTGCAACCCTGGGAACGTCAGGGCGGTTTGTTACACAGCGTTCTTGTGGCATTCGCTGACTAAAACACAAAGCTACCTACCCCTCCTGCTACCTTTCCCTGCATTCCTACTACGCGCTGCTTCTCTTAACACAGCCCACACTCATGAGTAGTCACGTTGCCGACTGACCCCAAGGTCCACTCACCACACAGGATACCCGGGTGGGGGGCCTGGCACACATACCTTCCTGGCACTTGGCACCGCCATGTCCCGGAGGACAGACACACCGGTAGCCATTGATCTCATCCACACAGGTTGCTCCAAAGGCACAAGGTGAAGACTGGCATTCGTTGATGTCTAGGAGAAATGGAGTTCAAGTTCAGGCTCCAAGGGGAAAGCAATCAAATCCTAATCACAAGCTGTTACTCACTCTAACCAGTACCCGAGTAAAGAAATAGATCAGCAATCTCCCAAAAGCCTGTGCACCAGGCACCAGCCCCAGAGATCACCACTGTCCTGACTTCTAACAGTGGAGAACCATTTGGGGAGAGAGCAGGTTTTACCTGAGTTCCTTTCTGACTTTACAGTTTCTAGAACAAGGCCCACAAGATTTTCCCGAAAAGGGCCATAGAAAATATTTTAAGGTCTATAGGGAGCACAGTTTCTATCACTATTCCCTTCTTTTGTGGTAAGTAGCAGACAATAGGTAAATGAGTGTGGATATGTGTCAATAAAACTTTATTTATAATAGATGGTGGGCCAGGTGTGGCCCCCGGGCTGTAGCTTGCCCACACAACTTATTAACATGAAATACAACCTATCTGCATCTAGCGCTAAAGTTGCATCAGTTACAGATTTGGATATCTCAAGCACCAGCAAAATTGCAAATAATTTGGGGGCAAGAACAGAAATAAGATCATTCAACTATTCTACTTTTTTGGTAAAAGAAATGACATGTAAAAAAAGAGAGGAAGCTTATAACAAGTAACTTTTGGCTTCCTCAGAACTGCACTGTTGCATCCTGTTTTCTGTTTGAATCACTCCTCTGGAGCCTGATCAAACCCACTGCAGACCAGCCTTTGGAAGCCCCAGTCTGCCCTAAATGTGTTAGCTTCATCCTACTACAGTGTAGCTGTGGTTAGCATCCGCTTTCCCATAATTCCACGTTAGTCACAAGGAAAAGCACACACTTCCCTCGGGGCCCCAGTATAGCTTAATCGACAAATTCCGTGACTGGCACTCTCCACAGAAACAAGGAGAGCCTGCCACCCCCACCCAGGGATGCTCCTAAGGGCACCTGGGAGGATGTGGCCACAGACGCCTCATGCCAGCTGGAGGCAGGGGGTTACTTGCTTTGTCAGGGCTACTTAATGGGAACTGTGGCCTGGTTTGTTGTTTTAACTCAAGGATGCTCTAAATCTGAGCTACATCCCCCCCACCCCCCCGTTTTTTAACTCGAGCATTCTGAGCTACATTCCCAACACCCCTTTTTGGTGGTACCAGGGATTGAACTCAGGCATTCTACTACTGAGCTACACCCCCAACCCTTTTTATTTTCTGTTTTGAAACAGAGTCTTACTTGGCTGTTGAGAGTCTCACTAAATTGCTAAGGCTGGCCTCTATAACCTATAATCCTCCTATCTCAGCCTCCCAAGTACTGGGGTTACAAGCGTGCACCACCAAGCCTGGTTTCTTTTTCATTTTTTTTTTTTTCAGGTATGGAGATGGAACCCAGGGGGATTTGACCTCCGAGCTACACCCCCTGCCCTATTTTTTATTCTTTATTTTGAAACCGGGTCTCACTGAGTTGCAGAGGGCCTCACTAAGTAGCTGAGGCTGTCTGTGAACCACAATCCTCAGGTCTTAGCCTCCCGAATGCTGGGATTACAATCGTGCACCACCACAGCCCAGCTTCTTTTTCATCTTAAAGGTGAAAAATGTATTGGGTTACGGAGCAGAACGAGGAATAAAGCCACTGGGACAGCACATGGGGTGCTCCTTACTTATTCTGCAGTCGGGTCCTGCAAAACCTGGGGCACATTCACACCGGTACCAGTTGTCTCCGTCCACACAGGTGCCACTGTTGTAACTAAGAAGCAAGCAGAGGCCACTCAGATTACCAGCCTCCCAGCCCATGACTCCAGGTTCCCCTCCATCACAGGGAGCCATACCAGTTATAAACAGGGCTCCCAGCCCTGGCCACACTTTGTGGCCTGGGGAGCTTTAACACTACCGATGCCTGGGCCCCACCCCGAGAGAGCCTCATTTCCTAGGTCTCCATTGCAGCCCAGGCTTTGGGACTTTTAGAAGTTCCCCAGGTGATCCCCGTGTGCAGCCAAGGTGGAGAATCGCTGCTCTAAATGAAGACACAACCTGGCTAATTAAGGTGTGGTCCACAGAGCAGCAGGATGGGTGTCACCTGGGAGCTTGTTAGCAAAGCAGAGCCCCACCCCAGACCTCCCGGATCAGAACTCGCACTTTAAACACGATCCCCCGGAGATGCCCATGCATAGTACAGCTGACGAGTGCCGGATCACGAGGCTGTCACTTACCAGGGGTGAGGGCTGCAGTCGTTGGTATCTGCAAAGGAAAGACAACTTCACAGCGGGCTCTTCAACGGGGAGAGGGGTCTTAGCCGTAAATAAGAACATCCCTTATTTCCTTAATACCCAAATGATAAAGCTAAAGTTAACACCAGCCAAATATGCTCAAAGGCTCTGCCAAATTGGAACCAGGCCTGCACCACCCTCCGTTTCATTTG
Source organism: Muscardinus avellanarius (assembly GCF_963383645.1). Classification (NCBI taxonomy): domain Eukaryota; kingdom Metazoa; phylum Chordata; class Mammalia; order Rodentia; family Gliridae; genus Muscardinus; species Muscardinus avellanarius. The sequence goes on along the minus strand of NC_137805.1, from coordinate 7,626,056 downwards.
CCATGGGACACATGTACACAGGAAGAGGCCCTGGTAGGGGCCCGGGGTGAGCGAGAATGGAAGGAGGCTGGCTGCTGCTCAGGCTCAGCGCTGGGAACCCAGACGCCATCTGTCTCCACTTAGCTCCTCGGCAACTTTCTCATGCCCAGGTCAGGGCTGCAACCCATCAAGTCATTAATATGGACCCAGGTGATATAAAAGCAGACATCAAACAGCCCTGCTTCTGGTTTCGATTGCAAGTCCCCAAGGGTGTCAGGATACGCTCCAGCAGCCCTGGGAGAGTTCAGATGGGGAGGACACTCACTCTGAGTGCAGATGGGCCCCTCCCAGCCTTCTTTGCAGACACACGTGAAGGATTCGCCATTGACCACACAGGTGCCCCCGTTATGGCACGGGCTGGGCAGGCAGCTACTGTTTCTGGCTACAAAACAAAAGCAGAAAAGACCACCCTCCCTGAGGATCCAGAGGGCGCCTGGAGGGGCAAGAATGAAACCCAGGAAAAGGATCCCAAGCCCCAGGAGCCCACCAGCAGGCGCGCTCAGGCAGCCCTGCCCACTGCAAATGGCCCGCGGGGCAGGAAGTTACCTATGTTACAGGTGGTTCCTTCCCAGCCGCCAGGGCACATGCACTTAAATGCGTCCCCTTCGTCGTAGCACGTGCCCCCGTTATTGCACGTGGTCTCATCACACTGGCTGTCACCTGGGGAAGGAGGTGCCGGTGTGAGCCCCGCGGGCCCCTCCCACAGGAACAGGGGCAGGGCTCGGGGCAGTCCCGACACTCACGCGAGTGGCAGGTCTTTCCTTTCCACCCGTTTTTACAGTCACAGTAAAAGTCGTTGACCAGGTCTCGACACGCACCCCCATTGTGGCAGGGGTTCTGGCTGCAGTCATTAATATCTAGAATCAAAGATGTGACACTCAGCTGGAGAAGGTTCCAGAAAGGTTTGCGACACACAGGAGGCTAAGCTTTCCGATGGCTACAGCCAGCCCCCACTTTCCACTCCCCAGCTCTCTCTCAGAACAGCTGAACACTCCCAGGACTTCCACGCAGTCACCCTTTCCTAGGAATAAAGGAGCTCCCCGCTAGGTTACTTCATATGCCGCAAGTTAAGCAAGAGAGGGTGCTGCCCTCTGGAATTCCCATGGAAATTAAGATCAAATCGGACAGAGATTAAAATCAGCAGAAAGATCCCTTTCCTTGCAAGCAAGATATTTATCTTAATTATCAATCCAATTTTGTGGCTCCCCCGCAGAAGTTCCTCCCTACTGACTGCTATGAGCATTCATAAATGCCAACGGGACACAGGACAGGAGGTCCCACTGTGGACACTGCCGGGGTCTTACTCCCACACTAAGGTGGGATCCTGCCTCGCCCCGTGCCAGGGCGGTGGTCCCCATAGAAGCCGCCACTCACTGGATTCACAGAAGGCTCCCTCCCAGCCGTCGCTGCAGATGCACTTGTACGAGTTGACGCCATCGATACAAGTGCCGCCGTTTTTACAGGGGTTGCTCTCGCAGTCGTTAATATCTGTGAAAAGAGGAAAAGAAAAATTCAAGGGCCAGGAATGCCACCAGGGCTGCCCTAGCATTCCCTGGCTGCCTCCTGCAAAGTGCACCTGGCACAAGATCCCTAAGTCCCTCCAGACTATTTCTCTAACTAGATGGGTGGCTTATCAAGCAGAGGCTTCTGAGGATGCTTCACTCATTTATTTGTTTATTTATAGTACTAGGGATTGAACCCAGGGGAATCTACTTCTGAATATACCCCTGGCCCTACTTTACTTTTATTGATTGATTGATTGATTGTGGTACTGGGGTTCCTGAAAGCCCTTCTACCTCTGGGCTACACTCCCAGACCTATTTTATATTTTGAAACAGGGTCTCTTAAGCCAGCGCGGCTGGCTTCGAACCTGCACGATCCTCCTGTCTCCTCCTCCCAAGCACGGGGATTACAAACCTGCGCCACCACACCCAGCTTACTTTTTAATTTTGAAAACAGGGTCTCACTAGGTTGATGGAGTCTCACTCCTTGCTGAGGCTATCCCTAAGTTACTGGGATTACAGACATGTGCCATTCTACAAGGCTTGCACACTCGTTTTATGTACACCCCACACATGTTACGTTACTTGGTGGACCTGGGGAAGAAACTACTACAGAAAAGAGGGACCACTCAGTTAAGATTCCAAGCCGGGCGTGGTGGCACACGCTTGCAATCTCAGTACTTGGGAGGCTGAGACAGGAGGCTCGCAGGCTCTCGGACAGCCTCAGCTACTTGGCAAGGCCCTTTGCAATTCAGTGAGAGCCCGTTTCAAAATAAAGAATAAAAAAATAGGGCTGGGGGTGTAGTTCATAGGTTGAATGTCCCTGGGGGTTCAATCCACACTATTGCCAAAAAAAAAAAAAAACTTTCTAAAAAACAGACATGGTTAACTTAAGAGTCAGAGGCATCCAAGTTATTTGAAAAACTGATTCCAACCTCAGCCTTAGATCTGAGCCTTTACAAGTCTCTTCATATTTGGTTTCTGATTCAAAAGGTTCACTTAGTTGCTCCCGAACTGGGCAGGGGTGGGGTGGGGAGCCATACCCATTCCCGGGGGGGTCTTACTTTCATGGCAGTATGTCCCCGTGAAGCCTTTGTTACAGTCACAGGTGAATTTGCCTCCCGACTGACTCTTGCATTTGCCGTGGGGACCACAGACGTTAGAGGAGATATACCGCACCCCTTCCGGTGTGTCGTTAGAAGCCATGGCCACGGTGCAGCTGTCAATCACTAGAAGACAGACTCACAATTAGATCACAGCCACAGACCCAGACAGGGCATTCCTAAGCAAAGGGCCTAAGCCATGCCTGCTGCCTTCCTAGAGAAAGGATTTTTTAAAGGGACTTTGTTCTGCCAGGGCGTGGTGGCGAACCCTGTAATCCCAGCATTTGGGAGGCTGAGACCGGAGGATTGTGGTTCACAGACAGCCTCAGCTACTGAGTGAGGCCCTCTGCAACTCAGTGAGACCCGGTTTCAAAATAAAGAATAAAAAATTGGGCAGGAGTTGTAGCTCGGAGGTCAAATGCCTCTGGGTTCCAGTCCCAGACCCGCAAAAAAAAAAAAAAAAAAAAAAAGGTACTTAGTTCCTCTGAAGTCAAAATGCCATACTTTTTTTTTTTTTGGCATGAGGGATGGAACCCAGGGGCCCTCTACCACTGAGCTATACCCGTGGCTTTTTTTTAAACAGGATCTCATCAAGCTGCAGAGGTTAGCTTCTAACTTGTAATCCTGTCTCAGCCTCCCAAATACTGAGATTATAGGCATGGGCCATACCACACACAGCTTCTGACACTAGGTACAAGTTGACTGAGAAACTGATAGAAGCTGTAAAGTTATGCCATCTCTAACAACAGCGATGAGCCACAGGTAGCAATTTATATATAAATGAACTAAAATTAAGAATGTTGCGGCCTGCCCTGGTCACGGTCTCAAAGTCCAATGGCCACCTGCGGCCCACAGCTACCCTAACCTGACGCAGATACAGAACATCCCCCTCTGCTGCCGAGTCCTCCCGACCCTGTCGCTCTGAGCAATCCATCTTCCTGTTGCTCGCCAGCCCACCCCAGAACAGGAATGACAATTGGCTTTCACGTCCTCCAGGCCTGGGCCATTCATCCACGTGGTTATCCCACCAGCAGCCTGAAAAGGCTGTTTCCACTTGGCCTGGCTTCCCTACGCGATCAGATCGAGCAGTACTGATCAAGAAGTAGTCGTTACTTCTAAGCAGAGAATGGGGGCCAAAGGAGGCGGTCTGGAGAGCCGGGCCGGGCTGGAGGTACCTTCACAGGGCGTCGTGCGGCAGTGGTCTTTCAGGTGCGAGCAGTTCTTGCCCTCATAGTCCTCAGAGCACTTGCAGAAATAGTCGCTGGCGCGATTGTAGCACTGGGCACCGTTCAGGCAAGGGTTGGGCTCGCAATAGTCTATGTCCAGCTGCAGTACCGGGAGCAGAAAAGAGGGGGAGGGGCCAGAGTCAAACCAAGGTGCCTCTGTCACATCTCTGGGGCAGCAGACACTGGAATCTGACCTCTCCGTCCACTTCCCGAGGAGACATGCTGCGTGCAATTCATCTTTGTGGCCTAGGTACTGCCACGGTCCAGGTGGCATTTTAAGAGACAGGGCAGAGGGGGAGAGGGAAAGCGCAGAGTTGGGGGGAATAAAAGGAAACACAAAGCCAGGAAGACAGGCACCAAGAGGAAAATCATTTATCAGCATCTCTTGCCACTAGCATTTCTCTGGCAGACTCCCTAGTCAATAGGATGTCAACAGATGTCACAAGACAGAGGACCAAGAAGGAGAGGGAGAGGGAGGTAGCGGCTCTGCTGTAAAACTGGGCCATCTGAGGCTTTTGCCTCCACTCACCTGACAGAGGTTTCCAGAGAAACCAGTGGGACACAGACACTGGAATTTGTTGATTTCATTCTGACAGTGACCCCCATTCAAACAGGGGTTGCTGGCACACTCATCGATGTCTCTCTCACAGTGATCGCCTGCATAGCCAGGTGGACAGATACAGCGATAACCATTAACCAAATCCTGGAAGAGGAGAAGGGGGAGAAACACGTGCTTTTTCTTTTTTTCTACATATTTCACAAACACAGAGCTTCAGTGCTTTAGCCCGACTGCTGTGGGGAGGCTGAGTCACCCCAAAGAGCCAAAGGCCTCCTCACATGGGGTAGGCCTCTGCGGGCCTGCCTTCCCAAGGACTCTCGGGGCCTGCGGTAACATGAGTCCTAGTTAAACTTGCAGGGACTCACTTGGCACCTGTACTTTAAATCTCACTGGGGCATCGATCTTAAGGCTGGTTGTCAACTATCAAGGTTTTCAGTTGAGCAAAGATTTACATACCCGACAGGAGGCATCATTCTGGCACTGGCCAAGGCAGTCATTAATATCTGAAAAACAAACAAGCCATCGAATTAAAGAGGCACTTTACAGTGAAGCCTTCCTGGCTCAGGACAGATAAAAGTCTCAAATCAGATTCCCTGTGTGCTTCCCGTGAGATAAGGTTATTACACTGGGTGGGGACGGTCCCTAATTCTTCCAGACTGAGGGAGTGAAACTTCACATTATTGTTTTAGCCACCTTATCAGAATATGGCCAGTTTTAGCAGCTAATGAGCCTGATAAATTGCATGTTTTCCTTCTACACTGACCACTCCCTCTCCAAAAACATTCCCTCCAGGAGGTTTTCCTTCTCCTCAGGAGAGTGACTGCTTAGCACACAGGGGACCCTAGGTTTGGTCTCCAGCCCCCCAAAATGAAAGAGTCCCGAGTCTCAGAAGTGGAGCCCAAGGACGGGAGGCAAAGAGCCCTCATCCAAGAGGCGAGTTTCATGAAAATCAAACTTGAAAACAGTCACTCACTTATGTCACAATTCTGGCCCATCCAGCCTGGAAGGCAGTCGCAGTAGTAGCTGGCGATCAGATTCTTGCAGGACTTGGCATTTACACAAGGTTTGGCCTCGCACTCATTTGCATCTGAAAGGACACGGGGATGAGCAGTAAGAAAAGGAGTTCTACCCCCAAGTCACCCTGCCCCAAGGAAACACCACACCAACAGAGCTGGTCTGAAATATGAGACATTTTAACAAGCGAGCTAAATAAGAAATACTAGGCTTCCTCTGTTCGGAGCATCCCGGGCCCTTTCCCCAGCCCTTATCCAATAAGGAACGCTAATTGATAACTTTCCGGCTGCTGGTTAACAACTGGCCCCCAACAGAATAGCAAAAGCCACCAGGCATTCTGTGCAAAACCCAGCGCAGTCTAGTTGCTGGGATTTAAATGTGGCAAGAAGAATGCAGACAGCTCATTCCTCATGAGATCATCCCCGCTTGGAACCCAGCGGAACACTCCTCGGACAGACGATTGACATGGTTCAAGGAATCCCACGACTTTCCCACAGGGCCGAAAAGAGCTGGTCCATTTGCATGCACGTTACTTCTCCCAGGCCCGGGAGGCTAATAAATTACTGCTTGGTAAGGATGGAGTGAGAACTAGCACCGCCGGCCACATGTTCGTCTTTCTTCACAGCTTTGATTAGCAAAGCCAAGCTTGGTTCAGGAATTACTGCCCCAAGAATTTTCTTACCTAACTGGCACGTCTTGCCAGTCCACTGGGGTGGACACACACACTTAAATCCGTTAACCAAGTCCTGGCAGGTGCCCCCGTGGGAACAGTTATTTGGAGAACAGTCATCGATGTCTGGTCAATGAGAAAGAGAAGGGGCAGCAATTTAATTTCAATCCACGTGGCAATCAGATAATGTACCACCAGCCCTCACCCGAGCGGCCTTCACTGGAAAGCCAGACACCTGCTGTAAGTAAAGCTACAGCGGGGCAAGTGGGGCGGTGATAAGGCGGAAGCCTTGATTTTAGCTTTAAATCCCCCGCTGTCCCAGTTCATCTAATCCCCCCCTAAGCAGTGGGGGTGAGAAAGACAGCTGGATCCTCGCAGAGCATCAACCCAGTGGTGACACAGGGCATCCGCGCCAGCCTCATCTTGATATTTAAAGAAATAGTTTCATCACAGAAGTTGCAAGGGGTATGGGAAAAATAACTTCTTTACAGGTAGAAAACCCTATCCCTCCAATTTGCTTATAGGGCTTTTTTCTCCCCAAATAATACACCCAGTGCCACCTCTCCCCAGTCCATGTCTGCACTGGACTGTAAAGATTTCAACTCGTGTATGGCACGTGACATGCTCCATTTGTGAATTCATCTCACGTCATCCTGACAGCCCTCAGAGATGGGAATTACTACTGTCCTGTTTAAACAGGGCACTGGGAGGTTACAAGACCTGCCAGAGTCCCACAGGCAATGGGCAAGGGCCCTGGGTTAAGCCTAGGCCTTCCGATGCCAGCACCCTTGACCGTGCATCCTGCTTGCTGGCAGGCTGCAGACGATGGAAGGTTTCAGGCTTGGCTGCACCTCAGAATCCCAGGAGCTGGTCAATGACTCTGGAGAGAATCCACTGGACTCTGATCTGTGCTGTAAAGCACCCCAGGTAGTTCTGAACTATGGCCAAGTCTCACAGCAAGCCCAGGTCCTTTTCTTGGGGCTCCCTGATAAAATCCATTAGTGGCAAACTTCCCCCAAAGGCAGTCTCTCCATTGCTAAAAGAAACCCAGCAGGATTAGGAGAAGATGGAGCTCAGAAGTGCATGAAAAGGAACAAGCTATTCCAAGAGGAAGCTTCCGCCAGGCACATACATGGGCCCCCTTGGTGTGTAAGACAGGGTGCCGAGACTTACCAGTCTGCTGGCTGCACCCACCTTCTCCCAATAAGACTGACATGTCACTAAATGATTAGCACTGGATGGACACGTCCCAGTCATCCCCTGCCAACCCGGTCTCTCAACAGTGACACTCCAGACACAAGCTAAAACCTGGACTTACTTGTGGAACACGTGGGCCCAGTCCAGCCTGGAGAACACTCGCACTCAAACCCCAGGGACGTCTCCCTGCAGCTGCCTCTGTTGTGGCAGGGATCAGAGAGGCACGCGTGCTCAGCTGCAAAAACCAGGGCAGCAGTCAGCAAGGGAGCAAGGGACGCCGCTGTATGTCACAACCCCCCCCAGTCCCCTCCTTAGCCACAGCTCAAGAATGCTTCAAAAAATACTAGTGAGTGTGTGGTGTAACCCTGCTGTGTCTAGGGAAGAAAGGAAGTCCTCTTTCTCAAGCGTCTCTAGCCACATTCCAATACATCCTAGGGTATGGGGTCATCACCTCTCACGCCGCCTCCTATGCTAATCAGCATCGCCTGAGAACGTTTAGGGGCTCCAAGTCTTACAGACCCATGGAAGGGCTAAGATGGCAAATCTTAACTTTGGAGGCTATTTTTGTAATTCTCGTGTCCTTAAACATTTTTTTAAGCTGAATGTACAGAAAAATTGAGGGACCTCAGTCAGCTTGGACCACTTACCAATTTCACAGTTGGGCCCCGAATACCCCTCAGGGCAGTTACACTGGTATTTGTCAGGGCCTGTGTTGCTACAAGTTCCCCCGTTGAGACATGGCTGATGAGTTCCACAGTAATTAAGATCTGCCAAAAATAGACCCCAAAGTCACAAAGAGATGACCAGGAAGACTGCTAACCCATCAGTTACACCCCCACTCCTCTTAGAAATAAAGAAAACAAATGATGAATAAAGACAATCTCATAGCATTAAAGGCAAATTCAGAGAGGATCATCAGAACAAAAGCCCTCACAGAAGGATAAATAAGGCCAGGGATGTAGCTTAGTACTAGAGTACTTGTTTAACACTCTTAAAAGTCACGAGTTCAATTCCCAGTACTACTTGTGAGCAGAAAAAAAAGAGAGATAAAAATAAAAACCAATTTCCTCCCATCCCACCCAGGATGCCATACCCCCTGTGCACATCCAGCCCTGGACTCCTCCCGTGCGTACCTTTGTCACAGAGCTGACCGCCCCAGTTGGTCTCGCAGAGGCACTGCCAGGGCTCGATGCAGGTGCCGTGGACGCAGCCCGGGTGAGGGATGCACTTATCACAGTAGAGGCCCTGCCAGCCATATTGGCACCTGCAGACAGACAGACAGACAGACATCCCTCAGCTCAGCCTTGTGACCATCCAGGGGGAACTGGGTGGTTGAAACAGCACACTGCAAAGTCCAGGCTATTTGTTTTGTTTCGAGGGTGAGAAATGATCGGGTCAAGGAGGGGGTTTAGGGGAGGAGCTGGAAGGGGTCCTGATAAACAAACATGTTCACAGTGGAACCCAGGTTCCCTCCCAGCCAGCTCCCAACAAAAGGATGCTGTTTGGGGAGAGGCCAGCGTAAGGCGCCTCTACAAAGCCTCTCTCTCCTCAGGCTTCTACCAATGAGCCCAGGGTGAGGGCATGGAATACATCACCCCCAGGACCTCTTGGGGACAGACTGGAGAAGAAAAGGGCTTTCAGGTGACAACTATGGCTGTGTGAAAGTCCCTTCAGTCCACAGAAAAAAGACGGGAGCACCAGGCAAGGGCCCCACCATGCCGCTTAACGAAATCCAAGATAGGAGGGGAACAGGGGTGCCCTTCTTTGGTAAAGACAAAAGCAGGAGCTCTAAACCCATTTTTGCAGAAAAGGGGAGCAACTGCACTTGGAACCAATTCCAGAGATAATGTATGACTCATTACCATGGCTGTCCATGCTAATTTAGTTATTTCTCACTTTGCAAAAAAAAAAAAAAAAGAAAAAAAAGAAAAAAAGAAAAGAAAAAAAAGAAAAAGAAAGAAAGAAAGAAAAAGAGGCCAACTTAGTTTATCTAGTTTTGGGGGAGTTGAGTTTCCTTTATAAGCATGTCATTCATCAGAGTCTTTTGAGGCAAATGGTGCCTTTGATCCCCAAACAAAAACACAAACATAAACCTTCACCTGGGGTGGGAGAGAGGACAGGGTCTCCAGCCATGCTGCCCTCAAGTTTCAAGCCTCTGAAACTTTACCTTCTCAAAACCCTGGCTTTGACAAAAGGGACAGGGGAAGGCAGGGAACACCACCAGCCAATGCAGGTCCGGCAATACTGGAGAGTAGGACCTGGGACAGCCAGCCTCAGCATGCATCAGCCTATAAGCTGCTCAGCCCTAAGTCAGGAAAACAAACACCCCCCCCCCTACCCCCACCCTGCACCCTGTAGAAGGAAAGGCTTTTGGTTTCCAGAGGGCTGGAGGCAAGCTAGCAAATCCTTGTCATGGGAAAATTACAGGGATCTAGCTAATAGCTAATCACCCACGGCTGAGAATCCACTTAACCCCTGAGAATACCGACTAGCCACTTCCTAACTTCTGAAAACAAGCCATCCACACCCAAAGACGAAGAAAAGGGCCCCCAAATGCGTGGTTTGAAATTAATCGGAGACAGGATTCTGGTTTATGTAAAATAGACCCTCGGTCTAAATGACAAGTTGTCTATTTAAAGAAATAAAACAAGAACAAAGTCACTCATCTGGTAGAAATAAATTTGTTAAAAAGCAGACACCCAAGTTGGTGGGAGGCAGCGGGTGTGGGAAGCCGTTCTGTAAGGCCCACCATATTCTTAGCCTGAAAGATAATATTCGGAAATCGATTGGGAAATAGCAGTATTCTTGTTTTCTTCCCGTATCCTTCCAAATTAAGGATGTCTCTACCTCTTCAATTTGCCTAATAAAAGCAAGGAGAGACAGCTGAGGACCCAACCTAACCTCTTAATTAATGAGAGCTCAATCCCCAAGCATAAAAAAGCAACCACAGGAGGCCACGGGTGACTTCAAAAGAAAACAAATAAAAATACTGACCCTAAAAGAGGCATCCACCAAGTTAGCCCAGGTTAATAATATATGATTAAGATTCTCATGAGAAATTGAAGCGACTTTCCTCATATGATGATTCATAATTAAGTTTGATATTATTGGCAGGCTTGCAATAAAGCAAGCCTATGCACCCAGGAAGAGGGAGCCCAAGTCCATTTGGGAACAACAAAACCAGCGAAGTTTCCTTGCGTGCGCGAAGGGGGCGGGGGGAAAGACTGTAATACACAATTCAAAAGACAACTTACAAGTAACTCGCCACTCAACTATTTCTGGAGCAGGACGCAACCTGAACTTCCTTAGCTGGAAGGTTCTGTTTTGATTCTCTTTCAAGGCAGGCAGAAGGAACTGGGCTGGGAGACTATGCAAATGTCGCGTGGGAAAGTTGCACCTTAAGTAAATAAGGGCACCGGTGCATGTCTGGGCAGGGAGTGGGAGGTGAGACTTCGAAAGAGAAAGGGCTAAGTTCTGGAAACAAAGCCTGTTGTTCTGGCTGGGAGGGCCCTCCCCTGGGCTGCGGCCTGCAGTGTGTTTATTCTGAAGACAGTAGCACAAATCTTTTTTGGCCTCACTGATACTCATCGGAGCAGGAGCAGGCGCTAATGGCACTGCCATTCCGACTTTCTCCAGAACACCCTTAATTAGGGAGAGTTACCTAGGTAGAGATGCCTGTGTCGCATCTGACAGCAGTGCTGTTAAATACTACAGTCAGCTGCCCCCATGAGATTGCACAGCCTTCCAAAAAAAGAAACTTTCAAAAACAAAAAAAAGTAGGAAGAGACCATTCCAGGACAACTTGTTATTTTCCTTCTAGCTGCCTGGACTCCCACTTCAACGTCGAGTTCCATTGGCCATTACAAGGGAGGACAGATGGAGCCAGAGGCCAAACCTACAGGTAATTCTCTTTAAAAATGCAGCCCTTGAAGTCTACCAAATTGGAAAATGAAGAAAATGATCAGCATGTCAAATGCAGATTCCCAAGGAACTGAGGTTCAGCTGGAGACACATGCAGCCCAGGAACCTGCACTTTAAACAATTCCCTAATTATGGGAATTAAACTTATAAGTACCGAGATTCAGGGACAAACCAAAATATGGTCCCACCAGCAATAGCGCATCGCTGGAGAGATGCAGAAACTTGGTCTGTGCCAGCCGCAGGGAGGGAAGAGCACGTTCGTCTAAGGCACACAGGTTTAGACTCTTTCACGAGCTTCCTTGGCTCAAGTCAGAGCACTGGGGGCAAAGGTGACATGCCCAAAGGATCTATTTAGTGTCACATCAAATCTGCTAATCCCTAAAATCTGGGAGGCGGGAGCGTCAAAATACCAGACAGGACAGTATTTCCTGAAACAAGCCTTTCCCAAATTGGTATAATATACATTTCAAGAAGTCTCCGAAACCGTACTGCGGAACAGTCAGGGTAGGTCTCCGTTTGGCTTCTGTATTGTTCCTGGACCATAAAAGAACAGACTTCAAAGGCCAGCAGCAAAAGTCTACATTCATCAGGCTCAGCTGACAAGATTCCAGCGCAGCCATTAACCTCTCAGCACCGGCCCAGCTCCCGCCTGCTAAGGGGCCAGGAGATTGTACTAATCCCATTCTAAAGAATGCTGGACTTTCCCTATTGATGGGAAAAGTGGGGGAGGGCAGAGAGTAACTGGGGAGGAGGAGGAGAGTCACAGAAACAAAGCCATGACTCTTCATCTAGTGCATTAGCACTTTAAGGGAAGGTTACAGGAACGTGTTATCAATTTACAGAACAGTTAATACATGAAGTCACTGGCCATGCCCATAAGTTTTTTTTTTTTTTTTTTGTTCTGAGGGAGAAGTGGTATGTGCATTCCACCAGACAGCTGGTATAATTTAATAAGCTTCGGATGTGCCTATCTAAATTTTTTTAAAAGCTCTTATCCTCCAAAGAAAAAAGCAGCATGTCTCACAACAAAACCAGTCCCCCGTGTTATATTAAAGGAAATTTTCTGCAATGAAAAAGGGAACCACAAAAGACCAATTTTGCCATTTACCTGCAGTCACCCGGGAGTTTGCAAGATCCATGCTTGGGACTACAGCCCTGTCGGCAAATAGCTGTAAAACAAACAGAAACAAAACAAGAGGATGCGTCAGCACACTGCCCACACTTCTTGCAATGCCAGTGTCATGAGAACTGCCTGGTACATTAAGCCTACAAAATCCACGAATTTAAGAGATCTCGTATCAAGCCCAGTGAAAGGAAAGGAAGATGGGAGGGGCCCAAGTAACAAATCCAGCTTTAAACTTCAAGGCCCTGCTAGTAGATCTTCAAAACATGATCCCGTTTGGGGACAAAATGCAGACAATAATGAAGGGGAGGGGACCCTCATCCAGTCTCAACAATAGCTACCCTGCTTCTTAAACCTTGCCTGGTCACTTCCCACCCTGCCCGTCCTCACCCCCACCAGAAGAAAGAGGTATAGATAATCCTTCCCGGTCCCACCCCATCAGGACATCCTCAGGAGCCCTTAAAGCCCCCCAACAAAAGCTTGCTTGTGGAAGTCCCACGGGGCTCCATTTGACAGGCTAAAATGGTGTCCAGACCTGGTGGGACTGCTGTCACACATTCTCACAGGAAGGGAGGGAGGAGGGGGCAGAGGGAGGGAGGGAGGGGCAAAGGAGAGGAATGGAGGGAAGGAACGGAAGAAAAAAGTTAAATGGACATATAAAATTACTAACATTAGAGAGTTTAATTGCTACTGATACTTAAAACACTGCTATTGATCAAGTTTTTCATTCAATTTCCAGGAATGGTATTGTTTGGTGTTTGGAGATGGGGGCTTGCTATGTTGCCCAGGACTCTTGTCTCGAGTCACTGAACAAAGCTATATGGCCCGGGAGACCTGCAAATTCCTCCTGCTCATGTCTCATCCCTCAGTCGTAGTCCAAAAATTCATTTAATTTGAGTTTATCATGCAAGAACTTACCTAATGATCATGTAAGGCATGCAGAGTATACATCACTATTCATGAGGGGATAGTATACAGTTAACTTGAATTATCCATTAAGGACAACTGTTAAGACTCACTGGATTCTAGTAAGAGGGCCAGGACTCAAAGCTTATTCTCCTGTGGGTAGGCTGGATCCTCTGCAAGCCTGAAGGCTCGGGCTAGCCACTCACTCCTTCCCTGGATGCCGCAGACCCCAGGGTGCCCAGTGAAAGCTTGCTGCTAAGCTACCCACGCTCTGGGGCTGTCGTTCCCTGTAGCATCATCTGCTCAGACACCACTGGGTCAACTCAGTGCCATTTGGCATCAGCTTCCTTAGAAGAGGAGCCTGAGAAGAGACTCAGGTACAGGAGGAGAGGGGCTGAGAGGCAGATGGGGCCAGGAGGAGTGGAGGGGCACGAATCGGTCTCAGCTGGAGTCTGGCTTCAGCCCATCCCAGGGGAAGCTCTGGAGTGTGAATCTCCTACCACTGGGGCAGTAAGGCAAAGGGGGCCGGCCTTCATACCCCGTCTGTCAGCCACTCGCTCCGCTCCCGTGAGCTGGAGGGACCAGGCACTGAGTGGTTCCTGCCTGGCCAAGGACAATTCCCGGGAGAAGGAGCAGCTGTGAGCTGTTAGCAGCCAACACTCCCAGCAGCTGGGGGATGGGGACACCAGCTGGCAAAGGGGAACTGGCCAGGGCACCAACAGCATCTTCCACACTCAGCATCTTCCCACTGAGGTCCTAGGTTACAGGCACGGTCCCGCCTTAGACAGCAACCTGCCACCTGACTGCCGGGGGAGGGGAGAACCGACACCCAGAGCAACAGGCTACGCACCTTTGTTACACTCTGGGCCCATCCAGCCTTCCATACACGTTTTGTTGCCATTCTGGTCACAGGCGTAGTGTCCAAAGAAGTCATCTCTGGGCCGGCAGAACTTATTGCAGCCGAAGCCATAGTAGTAGTCATCGCAGGTCACACGAATCTGATATTCAAAGTGGGCGACCCCTGTGTTCTGCTTCAGCGTCTGCCACTGCCGGCTGGGGTTTATCATGCCCGAGTGAGAAGCCTTTTCAATAATGCTGTCGGGGTCTAGAAGCAAAAGAAGATGAATCGCCTTAACATTCACATCAGAATCTCCTTGCCCCGGCTATTTTGGCTATTTAAAAATAATACAAAGATATACAAACTACACAGTTCAAACAGCTGTACAAAAAGCAGAAAATTAAGTTTGACCTCTTCCCCTGGGGCCAGCACCATTACTGCTTACATCCCCCTCTTTAATGGGGATATAGCATATCTTATTGTCCTGAAACACCATTAAATCATTTATCTAGCCCCTAACCTATGGGGGCATTTGGGTTCAGGCCCTTTGCTGTTAAAGCCACAAGGAGCATGTCAAATGCAATGGTCCACGATGCGGCTCCAGCGTCAAGAAACAGCCTGCCAAGGAAGTGCTGAATTTGCATGTGCGCAGGCAAGATGCCCTTTCTGTAGACCACCTTCACCAACTCCCACCAGCACCGGTAGCTGCATTTCCCAGCACCAGCACCAACACTAACACTACTCATGATCAGACTTTCTGATCTTTGATCAGAGGTATCTCTTGTTTTAATTGGTGCTTAATTAAGTGATGGTGAGCACCCTTCCAGGTACTTATCAAACCTTTCATATCTGTTCCTGTGACCTGCAACCCGTTTCTCTACTTGGCCAATATCTCTATCATATTTTTAGCTATGCTGATTTGCAAAAGTTCTTTACATATTATAATAAGGTTGCCCTTTATGGAATGTTCCCCTTGAAATTTTTACTATTCTAGATAAAGTTTAGCAATCTCCCCTTCTTCTAGAGTTCTATATCTTGCTTAGAAAAGTTCTGTCCATTTCAAAACTCTTCAGTGAGAGTCAAGGAGTAAATAGAGTTACATTAAAAAAGAAATTGTTGGTGGACATGGTGGTGGGCTCCTGTAATCCAAGTTACTTGGAAGGCTAAGGCAGGAGGATCACAATTTCACAGCCAGGACAGGCAATTGAATGACTCCCTGACTCAAAATAAAAAGGGCTGGGGATGTGGTTCAGTAGCAGAGAGCTTGCCTAGCATGTGTGAGGCTCTGGGTTCAGTCCCCAGTACCACGAAACTGAAAAAAATTGCTAACATGTCACCTTTTAAGCTGGCATTCCAACAGCAATGCCATGATCTTGATGTACTTTTTTCCCCTTTCTCCTATGCTCAAAAGGAGACAGGAGAACAATTCACCCTAGTTTAGAGATGGGCGAGTAGATTGAGGTGTTTGATTTTAAAATATTAATTTTTTTAATTCCTTAAGTTCATTCTCCTTAAAGAATGCTTCCTGAGCCAGGCCTGGTTGGAGCACGTCTGTAATCCCAGCGACTAGGGAGGCTGAGGCAGGAGGCTGGCAAGTGGAAAACCAGCCTTGGCAACTTAGACCATCTTAAAACAAAAAGGGTTGGGCGTGTAGCTCAGTGGTAGAGTGCTCCTGGGTTCAGTCTCCAGCAACACACACACACACACACATACACTCACACCACTTACTGAAGAGAACAGCAGGAGTTCAAGGAGCTCTCAGGAGGATCCAGAAGTGGACCCTGTATAGAGCTCACTCACAACCCAGTTAGAGAGGAGACAGGAACAAAAATAGCTTCGACTCCAGTGCCAGGCATCGGGGGAGGGACAGGAAGAGGCAACAGGGCACTAAGTCAGCACCCAGCCTGGTACTGTGTTTGTTTTCTTAAACCTGCCAGCACTAACCCTTCACCACCTTGTCAAATTCAAGGCCACCTTGGAGAGCGCGCTAGGGCCTCTGTGATTCTTACACACCCACACCACTGTTTTTCTAGGCCTTGGGCCTGTGCTGCTCGACAAAGCTATGCAAACCCTGTAGGTGACCAGGGGAAGGAACTCCTGGGTGGCTCCATCCACGCGCTTCACATCCAACGCAGCCTTGGCATTCGCCCTCTGGGGTTCTCCAAGTGCCGTGTGGGCAAGACAAGCCTCCGACAAGCCTACATACCTGCAGCCTTACACCCCGGCACGCACCGCGCCACCGCCGCCGCTCACAGGTAACACTTCACTCACTCCGGCTTTTGCAAATAAACACAGACCAAAGAATGACAAAAATGTCTCTCCTTTGACTGCCTGTTTGTTCTGCTGGTTCAGTCAAGAGGCACAGTGGGTTATTACCACGTGGTTACAAGATCTTAATAAAGGAATAATTTCAACATACTGGCCATGGCCTAAAGGCATCCTGCTTCTCAAGCCGGTATCAACAACAAACACTTCAGACAAGTGTCCGGGGCCATCCTAAGGGTGCAGAATGACACGCGAATCTTAGCAGTTCAGCGTGCTTTCTACCTGCTTCCAGGAAAAGCCATGAAGATCTGATCACTTCAGAGTCCTCAGCGTGGCTAACGGCTGTAGAAACCGCTTCCAGGCAGGGAGCTGGCATGTCCACGGCACGCTTGCCAGTATCTGGGTTAGGGAGCAAGTCTCCTGCCTCTATGCCGCCACGTGTTCAACCTCCCATCAACTGGGGACAGAGTGCACTGCGGCTCACTGGGTAGCCCAGCCTGTGATGCCTGGTGGTCACCACTCCTCCCTGCAGTCTGCAACTGGGTAATAAAGTACGATGAAGCCCCCACAGCAGCCTTTCAGCCCAAGAAGCAGGGAACGAGACCAGGATGAACATAACCCTGGGACCAGGCCAACCGGAAAACCTAGACAAGAGCCTTAGCTGAGAAGGCTAAGCTATCGGGAATGGCTGGTCTCAGGCATGCCTGTTGGTGTTTGCATAGCAATAAGGCACCACCACACACTAAAACTGCTTAATCTGGCAGAGAAAAAAATTTGGACCCTCATGTACCATAGTCCTGACATACAGCAGAAATGAGAAGGGCACCTGAGCTTCATTTGAGTCAGATCCTGCCCAGAGCCGATAGGGGGAGGAATTCTGCCCCCAAATACACAGATCCACCTTTAGTTTACATCCAACCAAGATGTCTGCAACTTGCTGGGTACCAATGGGCAGCCAGCTCCGTTTGCATTCCTCAACACCCGGAGCTCTGCCCTTGTGCAACACATTTCACTGGGAGAGGCAGAAGGTAGAGAACAAGGAGCAAGACATTGCAGACACAGCTTACAGCACTTGCAAAGGTCCTGAGGCAGAACAGAAGGTGATGCATTAGAGGAGGGAAACGGCTGGAGAAGGACTAAGACACAGATATCATGGATGAAGACATGGTGTTTAAGCCAAAGCCAACACCAGCCGGGAGACGAGGCTAGGCGATGCAAGGCCTTGCAGGCCTCCATGAAGATCTGCCCAAGAAGCCACCACGTGACTGGCTGATAGTAGTCATGGCGACAATGTCACGCTCAAAGACAAGGATGAAGAGTAACGGGGGAGCGTGCTGTGGACCAGCGCAGATCTGGGCAGCCCAGCTGGCGCTACTCTAAGAGGACAGGTGTGAACAGACAGCAAAGATCTAGGGTAGTGTGGCGAGGGACAAGGTGGGAGGTAGCTGGATTCAAGTGAGGAGCTGGAGCAAAGATTTTAAGAACTCGGATATGGAGCAGATACAGATGCTGAGAGAGGGGGTAGTCAGGACAACTAGAAACCTAGGTTTCTGGCTTATGGCACTGGGTGTTCAAATACTGAGGCTCGTCACCCAGAAGGGGCTCCAGGAAGGGGACAGTGCTTGATCTTGAGGCGAGAACCCAAGTTTGGTTTCAACTGTGCCAAATTTGAGGTAATTGGAAGCGTGTACACCCACCAAACCCACCACCCGCCTTCAACAGTGCTTGCTGAGTGATTTCAGATACCTGCAATCCACACTCCACGACCTTCTCCAAACTTTGAGGTCTGAAAGCACCCTGCGCCCCCTCATCCAGTCTTCCTGGTCCTCCCCTCCAGGGATTAGAACCCCCAAGTGGGGCTACCTGGAAAGGCCGATGCCCAAGCAGCTCCGGGGCACAGTTCCCTGAGCGGCGGAGCTGGGGAGGCCCAGGGGAGGCTCTGTGAGTGCTGGGCTCTCTGACACGTCCCCCAGAAGTGTCCTGACCTGGCTCTTATCATAGGCAATCAAGCTCAAGGACATCAGCTGCAGAGAGACAACAGCCACAAGGCAGGAGGGTACCTTGTGGACCAGAACCTTCAAGGAGCCCAATTCTCCCCCTCCCCCGTCTCCCTGTGCTTACCCAGCACCATAAGCAGGTCACAGTGACAGGCCTTTCACATAATACAAACAAGTACAGATGACCCTAATCATAGAAACCCTCACAGTGGGACACGAGCGCCCTGGGGCGGACAGCTCAGACCCTCCTGGCACAGCTGGAAGAAGATACCAAACAAGAGGCGTGTCTCAGATGGCACAGAGCCTCGGCCACCTGGGCTCAGCCAGGGTTCTGGAGCCCTGTGAGGCCCAATGAGCCAGCCATGCTGGGAACTGCCCACCAAGCATATCCCCAGCCCTCACCAGGCATGCGCCACCCTCAGAGAAAAGGGCAAAAGGTATGGTTAGCAGTGGAAACACAAGAATGGGTCAAGCAGCAACAGCAGACATTCCAAGAACCAAGGGCAAAGACAAGGAGCCGGATGGGCTCCCCCTCAACGCAGACCAAGAGACTGCAGCACGAATCAACCCAGACTCCACAGGCAAAGAGGGAACTTGCCCTTTGGGCTCACAGAGGAAAACATGTTTGTTAAGTTACAATTTAAGGGCAGGACTACTGTATAAAGCAGATTGCTGCCGTTCTAACGCACACCCATGGCCTCGCCACAAAAACCCACCCCTTCCCAGGCTTGAAAAGCAACCTGTGCTGAAAACAGAGCCATCTTTCAGCAGGGGACAAGGCAGGTCACGGCTGTGGGGCTCTGAAATTCCGCTTCAATGAAAGGTCTGTGGTGCTCACTGTGGGAAACTCAGACAGGCTCGAAGCTCACCTGCCCACCAAGTGAAATTCAAGGTCGCTCTGCCAGCCCAGCACCACCTTTATGGCTTTATCTTTCCGATGAGAGATTAAACGCTCACTTAAAGTTTAAATGGACTTTTAAAAAGTCACTACTTTGATCCTGTAGCCGTCTACAAGGTTTTAAAGTTGTTAAACCATTAAGATCTTTATTCCAGAGATAATCTAGGCCCCTTATTCAGGGGCTGAGTTAATGGGGAATCTATTCTGGCTACTTAATATTCCAAGCTAAAGTTCTAGGTGAAGTACAGACTCCACTGAGAGGCTAGCACCGGGTGGGGGTGGGGTCGATGGGTGCCGAGTGCTCCCCAGGCACCAAGCTAATAGGCCCGACTCAGGCAGGTCCACCGAGCACTGTAGGTCCTCTCCAACACCCACCCCAACACAGAGAGGAGTCCACTGCTGTGATACTTACGAACTGTGTCATTACTGGAGTGCCACGCCTCCACAAGCAAAGTGTAGGACCTCTGCAAGACAGAGAAGCAACAGTTTAGTGATTTGGAAATAGAGGTCAGCCCTCCAAGGTCGGATCTCCTGCATCCCCCACCGGGCCAAACCATAAGGCCCAAATGAACATTCTATCCTTCTGTTGGCCCAGGATGCTTAAATCCAGACCATCTCTCCCCCCTTCTTCTGTACCCTCCTCCCAAGGTAAACAGGTGACTGCTTTCACCAGGCAGGGGCCCACCAGGGCCGACATGTATGCAAGCGGCACAGTCCTGATCAGGGAATGCCACCTCCCTATATAGGAGCACTAACATAGTTTCCCCAAACTTTCCATACCCTAAGCCTAGTGCATGAGCGTGCGCACACACACACACAGCATTTATTCTAAGCTAACTTACCCAGGTATCTGTGCCGAGGGGGTATTGCTAAGGTTACACTTTGGGCCCTAGTGGCGCAGTCCCCAGGGAGGCCCCTTTTCCTTTTCAGAACCCCTTTGAAAGCCCTGTCTGTGAGACCATCCCAGCTCCCACAAGTATCAGGTAACTCTAGGAAGCAGGAGGGGGTAGGGGCCAAGAGCCTCCATGAGACAAAGAAGGCAAACTACCTTGGGTGGCGGAGTGGGGTGGGAGGGGGCCGACCCCGAGAAGAAAGTACAAAGGGAGAAATCACCACACACCCGTGGGTTATATTTATTGATGAACTTATCTGTCAATAAGATCCAACATTCCAGGAATAATCTGAGTCTACTAACTAAAACAAATTCCCAGGATACTGGCGAGGTGCCAGCTATTATACTGAAGGCACTTTTTATCTTCCAAGCTTATCTCAGAACTCAACCCCCAGCCCAAACCTGAAGCTATTAGCAAACTTTGACTCGGATCTTCATTTGCAATTTACCACTGAGGTCCAGCTCACAGAACACCAGGGTTTCTATAAACCTATCTGGGGACTTAGAGAAACAGACCCAAAGCAGGTGGAGGGGGAAAAAAAAACCCATCTAGGTACCCCTACGTTTCACTGTCAGAAACCAGTGCAATGTGTGATTAAATAGGTCCCTGCCACCAGAAAAACTACTGCCAAGAGGGACCTGCAGGTAAAGGAAAAAGGGAAAGTGTGTGTGTGGGGGGGGTGTTCATTCATAACTCGAGGCCAGCTCTCTCCTCAGTGACACAGCAGGTCGTCTCTGAATATAAAAATATCCTGCGATAGACCCTGCCTTGGAATTCAGCCGAAATATGTTTCATACTCAAAGCAGGGTAGGATTCCATTTGGTTCACTGATAACTGTGGGAAAATGCTCACAAAAGCAAGCAAAACCGGGCAAGCCGGGGCACATACCCAGCCCTCTCCTGCTGCTGGCCAGAGGTCCAAACACATTGTTGTCATCGTTAATATTTTATTAGTGAAAGTTACACCTTATTTACAACCTCTAAGTTTCCTGGGACTTCCTACAAATTACAGGACTCTTCCCGATGAGCAGCAAGAAATTATATTTCTCTGCTGATTTGAGGCTAGGGCCAAGTGGAAACGAGGCCAGATGTGTGGCTGATTCTGTATAATTAAGCCCTTCATTTGCTGGTCACGTTGAGGCCCACGTCCTTCCCTTCAGTGATGTTGCTGTAATTAAACCTCTGATTAAATGCATTGATACCCAGGGTTTTGACAGACTTGCACAAGTGTTACACACATAACACCCACAAACACTGCAGCAAGGGATGGTGGCCCAGGATGGAGCTGGCATGGCAGCGTGACTCCTTCTAACACCAAGAAGCCATTGTTAGGTCTTGTACAAGGACTTGGAAGACCGAGCTCTCTATAAGGCTCACCCTCACCTCAGAGGTTGCTGAGCACATCCCCACTCACAAACTTTAAGGGAGAAGAAGGGCATTCACATCTCTCAGGAGCTGGCATCACGATGCCCACCACCTGCCTTCCTTCTGAGGTGGAGAGGGGGCCTCAGGAACAGCCAAGCCTGGGCCTTTTCTGAGAGAAGGGATTAAAGTTCTAGGGCACGTCTCCTGGGGCGTGAGTGCCCAAGCCTACCCCACCGGGCACAGTGTTACACACCTGCAATCCTAGTACTTGGGAAGCTGAGACAGGAGAAACACAGGTTTGAGGCCAGCCTCAGCAACTTGGCGAGACCCTGTCTCAAAACAAACAAATAATAAAAAGGGCTACAGGTGTAGATCAGAGGCAGAATGTCCCTGGATTCAATCTTTAATACAAAAGAAAAAATAAACACTAAAAACAAAAAAGAAAAGAAAAAGAAAAAGGAAAGGATTCCCTCCAAGGCTTCTATTACGAGGTACTCAACCGCCCACTCCATCCCCACACCATAGATCAACAATCAAGATAATTTAGCAATGATTATCAGTTGCTAGGGAACTTTAATTTTTCCCAGGCCCACGCTTGACCTCTGTACATCCCTGAATATACATCTGGACACCGAGATCCCAGGCCATGTGTACTTCAAGGCATCAAAGCGGGTACCAGGCCCCGAACCAGCGACGCACCGAGGTCAGGCCACACCCACCTGGCCACTGGGAATCTGACCCCCAGAAGAGGCTGAGTTCTCTAGTCCTGTGAGGGCTTAGAAAAGGCATGGAAAGACAAGGGTTTGATCTCAAAGCCATACCAAAAAAATAAAAAGAGCAAACACCTGGAGTTTTCTTGGTTTCAAACTCTAAAACTTAAGACTTGTAGGAAGAGTCATTCTTTTCCCTACATTTTCCCAGAATGACAGTCTGGGGCAACGAGGGAAGGATGGGGAGTTAAGAACGTCAGTCTGGATTTGCAAAGGGAGCCATATCTCATATCTGCCTCTGCCGGGCTCTAAGCCCAGGGATACCTGGTCGCACAGGGGCTGGTCCCATTCACCTGCAGCATTCAAGGGGACTGGTTGGGTTTCAACATTGCTTCTGGGGAGCTCTCCATGCAGTTTTACCTAGAGGAGAGTCCTGGTGTCAAAGCCCCCAGGGCCCCCTCTCCCAAGGCCAGGTCACCAGTGCCTCCAGGGCCCTCCGCACGGGCGGCTCTAGGGCTGTGCTCTGTCGTCCCGCCCCACTCCACAGCGGTTACCTTGGCACTGGGCAGAGCGGTAAGCACTTAATTGCCACATTAAGAAGGGGGGATGTAAGAAACAAAGGTAATTGTGTTGGCAGCTGGGAGCTTCCTTTTCCTGGCAACAGTGGCAGCCAAACCCAGCCCCGAGAAGCAGAAGCGGCTGCCTCCCCTCCTGCCAAGCTCACGGACACAAACAAACCGCCATCCAAACAGCACGCGTACGGCATCCAAAACCCCAGGCCACTGGACAGGCGGGCCCGCCCGAGGCACGCACGTCCTGGGAATGCCCGGCGTGCCAGCACGACCATTGTGCGCAGCCAGGCGGCCCCCTGGACTGTCGGGGGCCTGTGTTCTGCTGATTCAACTGGTGCTTCCTGTCGCTTGCCTGTATTAGCAGTATTTTGGAGAGGCCCCATTCTTCTCTGTAATCCTCATTTCAGTCAATTCGGCCAGCTCCATTGTCCCGCTCGCGTCTGGGTGGCCAGAGTATAAAATATTCCAGTCACAAAATACATTAAACAAAAGGGATTCAGAGGGTCCATGTGTGGGCACACTTGCGCACACTTGCACACACAAGTCACGCGTCAGAGTTTGGGCGAGGTGAGAGACACAGACAGGGTGACTACTCTATCGCATCTGTACCCTACCACATCCAAGCAAAGTCTCCAGTCATGGAAAGCAATCAAGTCTGCGGAGCTTGACATGTCAATAGAGTCCGATCTGGTTACAAAGGGTGATTTTCTCATCAAAGCCCACCTCAAAGGCGCACCAAGAGGCCCCAGAGCTCATATCCAGATTTGAGACTCAATGAGAGGCCCTTGCCCCCTTTCCCATCATTACCCTTACCTGTTTGAAAGGCATCCCACTGATAATTAAATGCACCAGTTACAAAAGGGTGGCGAGTGTTAATAGATAGAATACCGAGCAGCCAGCCAAGCACAACGGTCCGGTTCACACAGAGCAAGCCCAAACAAGAAGCCTTTCTACTTATTTACCCAAAGTGCATAAAAACTGGGCTGAGCTGGTAGAGGACTCTCAATGTTTGACTATTTATGCACCCCTTTGAACCACTGGGAACCTCCTTTGGAATGTCTTCCCTGCACAAGCACTACTCCAAGGACAGATGTCACTGATACCGTGAAAATAAGGGCTACGGGGCTGCTGGGGTCTGTGCAGCAATCAGAAACCAGCAAGGAGGACACTCAGCAAAGGTGGGCAATCTCTGAACCAAGGACTCCCTCCATCTCTACGACCATCCCAGAAACTTCACATCCTGTGCCTTACAGCCACATCCGCTTAACAACTGGAAGAGAAGCAGAGCCTTGCTTGGTTTCTAATTTTTTAAGATATACATTTAAAAGCTGAAGCCAAACATCACTTCTCTCAGCAGCCCGGATCTTAACCTTGTGGGCGGTGGTTGCTGCCTCTAGAAGAATTCTCAGGAATATTTCCCCTTATGGATTATGAGAGCTAACTCCATGTCTACAGATTATGCATTCTTACACTGTAACTAATCTTGAAAGCTCGACACTGGGACCAGTTTTGGCCCTTCTACAATGGGACCAGTGATCATTATGCATGAACCCAGCCAAGGCCTTGGTGTGCATTCCTGTTTCCAGATCAGCAACAGAAAGGTTTCTTGCTGCCTCGGCTCTGTTTTTGTAAGCAACCATTTTCTCCATGCTAAACTTCCCACATGCCTCCTATCCCAAAGGTCCTGCGAAGACATCTTTTTTATTTGGGGTAAAGATCTGAGGCAGCCTCGAGGCTGCTGGTGTTCTGGGAGGTTACATGCCTGTGAAGCTGCTCCCGCTTCTCTGCCTCACTAACTCCAAGCCTCAAGCCAAAAGCTTCACCGTTTTTACACTTTTTCACAAATGTGAAGTCCCTATAGAATTATGGGTGTGGAGCTGGTGGGTTGCAGACTCCTAAGTACTTGAGGTTTGAGTAAGTTGCTAGGAAACAGAACAAGGAGGAAGGAAGCCCAGAAGGTGACACCTGTAAGAGAAGAAAAAATATTAGAAACCTAGCACCTGGAACAGGGATTCCACCTGGAGCACAGTCATTCCTGCAAACGCTTGGAGCAACCCTTTCAAGCCAGCACAGCTACCTGTCCCCTCCCAGCCACCCCCGTGGAAAAAAAAAAAAAAGAATTCTGTGACTCAGACATGCCATTCCATCACTTGAGTTTGAGGTAGATTTCTTAGGGGATATGGGTGTTTTCTACACACAAGGTCCTTGCACTGAGCATACACGTGTGTGCTGTGTGTGCATCCTGGCCACACAGGTGTGCTGCAAATCGTACCTGAAGAAAAGAGCCAGCTCAAATGAGAACTGCATCCCTCTGCCTCGCATCTGTCCACACCAAGTCTACATGGGATCAAACCCAGAAAGGCATGCAGCAAAAGGGAAGGGACTTGTCAATAATACTCTGATTAAATCATGGCAGCCTATTTATCCAAACCCTTGGCAATCCGTCACTTGGGCCTTAAGTGTGAAGGGGCCCAAAGCTGGCATTTTCTGGTATACAAGAATCATATTTCATTGTATTTTCCTAAAAAAACAAGATAAAAAGTGAACTTAGCGAGCCTTTGAATGGGATTTAAGCACAAAGTTTAAATCAATCGTATTTAAACAGAAAGCTAAGAAGTCAGATACTCCAAATTATTTCCCCCAAAGTTTCTCTAGATTCATTTCATTCTAGCCAGACAACTATCCGGGGTTCTAGGGTTCCCACAAAGGAGTGGTAATTACACTAATGCATTTTTAATAAGCAGGCACTACTGAGATTGAGAACTAATTTTGAGGAGGTGCAAATTAACCATCTCAGTGACTTGTAGTCATTCCCACATATTTTGTGAAGCACAATTACCTCTCATAATGATGTTTTTATCACTCAGTCCCCCAAATTGAGAGTCATAAATCAAGTTAGCTGTTTCAAATCCCCTAGCAGCAGAAACACAGGGTGATCAGAAGCCACTAAGTAAAAAATGCTAAGACCGGGCCAGAGCAGTGGGCGCTCATGGGAAGGAACCGGATCCACCCGGCAGGCCACCTCCACAGAGCTTTGCACATGCATACTGGAGTTTGGGCCCAACTTCATATCTGACCCAATCATTTCCCCTTCTTCCTCTCCAGAGCATGAACAGTTAGCTGTTGGACTGAGGTCCTAAGTCCAAACAAAAGACATGAATTACATGACCTTCTCACCACCCTATCCCTGCGCCGCAACCACAGCTCTTTCAGTATCAGCAAATTTAGGAGGATTCATGCAGATGGCAATTGTGGCCGCCGAGGGCTTGGCAGCCTAGGGGGCTGGGGAGCTCGAGGTGGTCTGGAGGGGGTTTGTTGCTTCTAGCCCAGAAAGTCAGTTTTTTATTTTTACTTTTTATTTAATTTTGGTGCTGGGGACTGAACCTAAATTGTACATGCTAGACAAACATGACCCCTGAGCTACCCCAGCCCCAGAAACAGTTTTTAAAAGACACTTAGTAATGTTACTTGTCAAACCAAAGAAAGCGGTGCTATTTATCTCAAAGCTTGCTAAGGACTTTCAGGGAAGTGTATACCCATCCTAGAGTCATTCTTGGAAGTTATAGACTCTGTGTTGTCTTTCCAATCCTGGCCAGGAAAATAAAATAATATATTTAAACTAGGATTTCTCTTGGGAAGTAAAGCTCAGGTTTCACAGGAGGCCTGTTTGGGGCAGCAGGGTGGAGACTTGTTTATGAGTGATACACGCATTTGGCCCAACTTCAAAAGAACTGTGTTTTCAGTGTTGCCCGGGCCGTCTCCCCCATTCGAGAAGAACCAAGCGTCTATTTCATGGCTGATGACCCGTGGGGTCTGCAGGCACAGAAGCACCTGCAATCAATCCCCTCCCCTGCCCTCTCACACCATTTCCGCTCTCCCTCTCCATTGAGGACTCTGCCAAGTGTCAAAAGAAGTCAGACATTCCTTGGTCACTCCCCACCCCTCACAGGCGAGCAAGGGAGCCAGGCTCCCCGTTTTCATCTGAGCCATTCTCCGACCCTACTCTCCAAAACGAACCTCGGCCAGGCCTGCCGCTTTTCCACATCACTACTAAGATGCCTTTTATGGTCTTGTGAAAAGCGAGGGGCTCCAGACAGATCCTCCGGAGGGTGGAACCACCTGCAAACCCCTTCCCCCTAAACTCCAAGCACACAGTGCAAGGGCGCTCAGTATTCACTGTCAGCCTGGGCCCAGCGAGATTTAAACGTGGCCACCTCTTTAGCTTAAAGTTCTCCCTAATAGGGGATTAACAAACCAGACAAACACTCTTTGCAAAAATAAAATCCCACAACACAGGCTGCCCTCAGATCCCAGAGAACTTCACATTGGGCAGCTTTAAAAAAATTTTTTTAAAGACACTTTTAATGGCATGGTTTTAATAACTGTCTTATCTTACAGCAGAGAGCACTTTATAATGGCAACTCCTACAAACATGGACTTTAAGAGCCACCCCAGCTTCACACACAGGCCCAGCCAGACACACCCCTCCCTTCCCGGAGCTGCGAGCCACAGAGCCAGAACCCGCGGATAGGAGGCAGCAGAGCTCCGCACCCCATCAGAGCACGTGGCGGAAAGCAGTCCTGTGGGGCGCCGGGCTCCGCGCCCCACAGAGCGCGGCTGGGCACAGCCCCAGCCCGGTGGCGAGCCCCGCCTCCTGGACGCCGGGCACACCCCCAACATTTCCCTTTCCTCCCCTTCTGCAATCGCACGGATCTCCCTTCCACACATTCTGGGATGTTGCAAGGGCCTTGAGCTGGGTCTGCCAGCTGGGCCTGGGCCTCGAACTGCTCCAGCAGCCACACAGGGGGATAAGGGCCCGTGCACTCGCACCCGAGAGCACCACCTCCGGGGGGCCAAGCCTTGGCATGGTCCCCGAAGGGCTCGCGGGGGCAACGTGCCCGCCGGACGAGAGCGTGTGCCCGCCCTTCCCGGGGAAGTTTGCAAACACAGCTGTTCCAGAGCCCGGGAACCGCTGGGAGCGAGGCCACCGGGGCTACTCTCCGGGGCAGGGGCAGGAGCAGGAAGGGCCGGCAGGGGGCGGGGGCTGAGACCCGGGCCCGGGGCGCGGGCTTGGAGACCCCCCTGCGGCGGCCGCCCCCGGGCAGTGGCGCCCAACCCGAAGGGCGCCCTAGAACACACCAAAATCTCTCGGGAGGCGGCGGGAAAACGGGTCCCCCACACCCTCCAGGAAGGACACACCCGCCCTCCGGCCGCTCACGGGAAAGGGGAGGGCGCCTAGGGACTGCGCGGAGTCGCCGTCCACCGCGCACCAGGTTTAATCGGTTAAGTACAGAGATCATTCCAATGACCTCCTCGCTCCTCCTCTGGGGTGGGAATCATTCCAGAGCCTTCAAGTTGCAAGTTTAAACCGGCCTGCTGGGAGCTTTTCCCTCCCCACGATCCTCTCGGGAAAGGGGGGGGGGTCCCCATTTTTGTGCACTAAGCGGACAGCGTCTTGTCCTGCCCAGACCTAACTAACTATAGTCTCGGACCCCAGACCCGCCACCCCCAAGAGGCTCGCCAGCCGAGCTTCAAGCCAAGGCCCTTTAAACCCCTCCGAGCGCGTCTCAGGGAAAGCGGGGCTGGTCCAGGCGCGGGTGCGAGCTCCGCCCGGCCTCCCTCCCTCCCGCGGCGGTCACTCACCGGCCAGGCGAAACTGAAAGGCAGGACGATGCGATTGCGGTCGTTGCCGCGGCTGGCCTTGAGGTTGAAGGTGTTGCCCCCGACGACAGGCGTGGACCCCGAGCCGAAGCTGCAAGGCCCCCCGGCCGTGACGCGGGACTGGTACTCCTTGAGGCACACTTTGAAGTACGTGTCACACTCGTCGCGGGTGCACTTGCGGTCCCCTGGGCTCCGGGAGCCGCCGCAGCAGTTCCCGTTCTGCAGCTCCCCGTTCACGTTCTGCATGGACAGGATCTCCAACTCGAACTGACCCGAGGCCCCGCACACCTGAGGGCGAGGGAGGGAGGAGGAAAGTCAGCCGCGGAGGGAAAAAAGTTGTTTTCTTCCAGGGTGGAGGTGGCGATGCTCGCCCCGACCGCCCCGACGAACCCTCGGCGCCAAGTGAAAACGCTTTTGCAAGCCCAGGTTCAAGGACTCGGCGTGATTCGAGCGCATAAAATGCACGAGTGCGGGGAAAACCCGACGCCTTCGGGGTGGGGAGGCGAGAGTGCGGCCAACGCACCCTGCCCGGCCCTCCAAGGCCACCCTTCGGAGGCCCGGGGCTCCCCGGGGAAGCGGCCGCTCCCGGCCCAGGTGCAGCCCCGGGGGCGCAGGGGCCGGGCGGGGAAGCCCGGCGCCCGAGGGCTCCGGATCCCGCCCGCGGCGCCCGAGTTCAGGGCGCCTCCGAGGGAGGCAGAGGACGGCCGGCAGGGAGGCCGGGCCCGAGGCTCCTACCTTGGCTCGCAGGGCGCAGAGCAGGGCGAGCAGGAGGCTCAGGGGGCGCCCGGGCCGGCCGCGCGCCCGTGGGGACCGCATCGCTGCGCCGCGCGCCGCGGGCTCTCGGGACGCCGCCGCCGCCGCTGCTGCTCGCGCTGGAGCTCCGGCCGGTGCTGCCGTCGCCGCTGCCCCTGCGGCCGCCGCGTCCCGGCTCTAATATACTCCGCCGATTGGAGCATGCACGACTGGAAAACAACACCACTTTTCAAAAGCCCTTTCAAGAGCGGCCGGTTCCAGAAGGCAAAGAGCCCGGCCTCCTTTTATTATTCTGATCGCTTCTTTGAGGCGCTCCCCCTCCTCTTCCACCTCCCGGCTTTCGTTCCTTCTCTCCTGCTCCCCTTCTTTTATTATGATTATGCGCAGCCTTTTATTCCCTTTCAGATCAGCTGCATGGAAAGGGGGAGGAAGAAAGGGAGAGGGGGAAAAAAAAAAAAAAACTGAGCCTAGCTCGCCGGCCGGTTGCAGGTAGCACAATGACGCGTGCCCGCCTGGCTCTCGGAGAGGGACCCGAGGAGCCCGTCTGGGAGCCGCCGCCGGGGCTGGCCACCTCTACCCCGCACGCCGGCAAGGCGCATGCGCACATTAATATTCATGAGGGGCGTGCCCCGGCGGGGCACGCCCCGCCCCTCCCCGCTGATGGGGAGGGGACTGCAGGGAGGAACTTGGAAGTGGCTGGGGGCTCGGGCGCGCCGGGTGGCGCGGGCTGCGGGGCCCCACGCGGACCGGCCCCCCACTCCTGGGACTCGGGCCGGGCGGGAAGGGGGCGCGGGGAGGAAGCCCGAGGGCCCTGCTGCGCGGGGCGCCCCGGCCCGGCGCCGCGCCCGCCCGTCGGGGCCCCAGGTGCAGGCGCCGCGGCGCTGGCGGAGCGGTCGGAGCGGGCGGCTTCCGCCTTCCAGCCGCCTGCGTCAGCTGCGGCTTCGCCCTGGAGGAGGGCCTGCCCGCCGGCCCGCGGCTCCCGCGAGGAGCGAGCCGCCCAGGGCGCTGTGCTGGCGGCTCGGGCGGCGGCGGCGGCGGGGCGGGCGCGCTCGCCGGCGTCTGCTCGCCCCGCGGAGGCGACCTAGGCAGACGCTGCTGGGAACTTTGAAAAACTTTCCCGGAGCCAGGCTTGCCGCAACTCGAGGGGAAGCCTCGACCGCGCGCCGCCCCCCGCTCGCCCCAGCCCCGAGCCCGCGGAGCCTCGCAGGCTGCAGCTGCCTTCGCGGAGCGCGCCCGGGCCGCGGGCTGGGATGCCGCCGGGGCCTTTGACACCCTTCCCGCCCCGCCGCTCGGCCGCAGTGCTGGGATTGCACCTGTAGGCGGCCTCCGAGCAGCTCTCTGGGTGGCTAGAGGTGGGAATGGAAAGGCCCAGTCTCCCCACCTCGCCGGCAGAACTTGGCTTCCCTGGGGTGGCAGGGGAAAGCGATGCCATTTTCCGCCTTGAGGCAGGCCTCGCAATTACAGCGACACTTCTGGTCATAATCAAGGTCAAAGGAAACCCGCGGCGGGCCGAATCCTCTACCAACTTCTCGCCCGGCGGGTTTGCTGTGGCGTTTACTCAGGTCTCTTTAGGAAAACAGATTTCCATTAAAGGGTAGGCAAAGTTTTGGCCCTTATATTAGGCGTGCCTTGCAGGAAAGCTTGATTACTCAGAGGCCAGGGTGGGCGCCCTCCTGGGAGCGTGATGGGCTGCAGTGGATTCAAGAGAAAATTGTTCCCAAAGTGCGGAGTTAGCGCCTGAGAAGGCAGGTGTTTGTGATAACCTACCTATTGCGTTTGAGGAGAGGCTCGACATGGTCATTATTTGCATAGCTGTATGCCATTAGGTGGCAGGGAATAAGCAGTTGACTCGTCAGCTGGTTCAAAGCTACCAAAGGTGGTCTAGGAATTGGCATTTTAATCCAAGAAACACTGCTGAGGGGGTTAGTTCTTAATGGTAATGTGTCTCATCTTGGTGACAACTTGTGAGCAAATAATTCTGTACTTGGAGAGGGACATAGATAACCGAAAGCAGAACAAGCTTAAAACTGGTTATAGTAGCAGCTGGCGTAGGCAGCAGCCCCCACCTCCATTAATGTGCTTTCAGCCCCCCTCCTCCAGTGACCCTAAGTGCAAGGAATCACGTTTTATCAACCATAATCCTTGTAGACGTTTCCCACCAAACTTCCCATAAACATCAGTCTCCCCCACTCATTAGCCCCTTCTCACCTGTGCCCCACAGGCTCCAAGTTGGGGTGCTCAGTAATGTTTTAAAGGACAAGGCTGGTGCCTTGGAGAAGAAAAAAGTCTTACAAGGCACACTCCTTGGAGCTCATGTCTAAACCTGTCTTAATTCTGTGTCCTATGCCTACAAACCCTCAGGAAGGAGGCTATAGGGCCAGGCTTTTAGTTGACATTTTTATCCAGCCACCTGGTAGGAAGGCTAACCTGAGATTTCAGGTGCCTCTTGGGAACAATCTGTGCTATACGGAAGCCGGGGCCAGCTTCACGCCATGGGTGAACTTGGCCCTGCGATTCCTAGGAAACGATGTAGACTTCTAAGGGGTTAAAAACATCTGATCAACCCTCAGGTGTTTTTAACATCCAATACCTAACAAACACAAAACACTTAAGCCAAGCAGCAGAGTGCTTACCTTTTCTGAGCCTGGGAAACCACTTTTAGAGAAGACAGTTGTGGGCCACAAGGGATTATTCTGAAGTTTTCAGTTAGGGCTCTTCAAACAAGTTGGGACTCCCCCAAAAAAGCCAGTCACGTTTCCCACAACAGGCACTGAGTGGGAGCTCTGTCCTTCACTTCCTGGCAGCCGGTTCTCAGCCACCATCCCTAGAGAATGGGGAACTGCTGCTGCCCAGCTATGGAGATTCCCCTCACCACGGTGTGGCCTGCTGTGGGTTCGCTAGAAGTGAACTTTCCAGAGAAATCTTCCTGTGCAAAATGCCTATGCCTGAGAGAGGGGGAGAAGACTTGTAGCCAGTCACTGTCCAGCTTGTCTCACATGCTCAAATCATTCCTTATTTTTTTCAGGTATCCTTGAATACCTTTCTCCAGTTTTTAATAGATAATGTCTCAATTATCTCCACAAAACTTTCCCCACTTTTACTCAGGCATCAACAAACAGTCCTGAATCTTAAATAAGAGACACTCAAGATGTGGATATGGCGATAATCAGGCATAATTCCAGTGAGGCAGGAGAATCACAAGTTTGAGGCCAGCCTGGGCAATTTCGGGAGACCCTAAATTGGCAAAATAAAGTCAAAAAGGGGCTGGAGATGTAGCTCAGTGCATAGCAGGTAGGAGGCTCTAGATTCAATCACAGTGACTACTTAACTGAAATGCCTGGTCAATCAACACTGTGGGGGAAAAATCAGCGAATCAGTATTTATTGAGAGCCACTGTTGTATGCTGTAACATGAACTAAAAAATACCATACAGAATGAAATAAGCCAGACATAAAGACTACAACCTCTATGAATCTAATAAGAAGTTCTACTACAGGCAGACTCGTCTGTACTGGGGAGAAATCACAAGAGTGATTTTACAGAAAATGCGAGAGCAGCCAGTGAGGTGCACTGAAGGCTCTTCTAGGAATGGGGTGGGGTAATACTCTGCATCTCGACTGGGGTTTGGATAACGCAGGTGTACACATTTGTCAAAATGCATTTCATTATATGTTTACAAAAAGACAAAAGATTGTGAACATTCACATCCAGTTACTTATATAAATACAAAAGCATTTAGAAGGCCTTGAAATGATACTTCCCACTTTAAAATGCATAAAATTAGAGGGTTACAGAGTATGGTTGGGTGCATAAAAACTGGGTATTAAAATAGGAAAGTGTCAATGGTAGAATCTAGGTAGTGCACTGCAAAATTCTTTCAAACATTTCTGTTTGACAATGTTAATTCTAAACTGCTGAGGAAAATAGTTATTGATGTGTTATGAATTCTGCAAGGTGCCGAGAACATGGTAGACAACATTAGAATATTGGACTTAGGCACTGTGAAGCAAAGGGTTTAAAGAACATGGTTCTTTTTCCTCTTCCCTTATGCCCTTTCTCCCTAGCGTGCGCACGCTCACTCTCTAATTCCAGCAAGAGAAGTGGTATGTAAAATAGCCTTCAAAAATTTCTATTTTCTTGTTTAAATAATTCCAGAGGAGTTAATGCAAGTCCACAAGCCCTATTCCACGAATATAACTTTTTATCCTTTCTCAGCAGAGCCAAAGGGTGGTTATGTATCCTGCATGCTCTTCCTTTGACCTACCCCATCATTACCTCAGAAACCTGGTTAATTCTTCCATAAGTCCAGGACACACAGCTTATCACAGAAACACAGCATCGGAATATACAGCCATTTTGTCTTCATTCACCCACATTATAGGAAATTCTACATGAAACAACAACAAAACCCCCCACTGCCAATGGACTACAATTAAACACTAAATGTCAAAGCTATAAGTCCCAAAGTGTCAATTAGCCCTCAGTTTATTCATACATACATAACTTGAGTAGGTCTAACTATATGTTTTTTCAAAGCTTTATTTTACATACACAAGAAATCTGAATTAGCATTTTTGGAAATACAAACTGAATTATTGCATTATCAGGAGTAATTTTTGTATGAACTCATTTTAAACATTGCTTTGGGTTTGCTTTGAGCGCAGATATTTATAATTTTGCCCTCTTTGCTCCTAATTCTGTCTCACAGTCACTATCAGGATGAATAGTTTTGTGTCCACATAATTTTATACCAAACCAATCGCAGAAAGTCACCTAAATACCGAAGGTGTAAAAATCAAAGAACTATGGGATTGATACTTTACTCCTTGAGTTAAGACCAAATATTCTTTGTGACCTTTTATAATTTTATTGGAGTTCAAAGGAAATATCCTATATGTAAAATGTACTTTTTTTCCCCCTTAGAGTTGAGAGTGATTTTGAAAAAAAAAATCCTGGGTGTGGTTTACTATCAAATTGGCATTCTTCAAACAACTGAAAATGATTCGTTAACCCTCTTTTTATGGTGCTCCTAGAGATTTGCCTGTTCTATCAATGGCACCTGAATTATTTGACCCACAGAAATTCTGGAATAGCAGTTTTAAAAAATTGGTCCATGTATACAGTTGACCAATTTAAATGTCACTAACAATTTTCTGTCATTGCAAAGTGTGACTGAGCACTTAGAAGCCTTTTCATCTCCTAAAAGGCTCTGGAAATTACACCTCCAGAAGCAGGTAGCATTTGGAAAATACTGTGAAACGATGACACTCAGCATCTTTTCATCTTGGTTACACACAGGTTTTTTAAACAACCGCAGACACAAATTGGCTTCCAGTTAAACAAAAATAAAACCAAACAACAAACAAACAAACCCCAAAGTAGTTGTTGAAACTTGATAAAAAGAGGGCTAACTATATGGAGTTACCTGAGACTTTCAAAGTAGATGTAAATATGAGAGTCACAGAGAGATGATCACACCTGCCAATGACACAAAAGCAATAGGGCTTCAAATTGCAGTGTTTCATGTTTGATGTACTGGTCCTCAATAAATTATAAGACTGTGTCTGATACTTCTCAAGTCCGTGGTTTCTTTACTGATCACTTCCTCTAAACTAGAAGTTATTAAGAACATCAAATGTGGGTAACCACAATGCTTCTGCTTAATTTTTCACTTGGAAGGTAAATTGTTGTTATCATTGTTTTATAATAAAAGCACTTAGGACGGTTAAATAAAAAATGTTAGCTTGAGCACAGTAATATTAGCACAATAAAAATTTCTAGATCTTTATGTATAAGTTTGCTTATGTGGATTTTTTACAAGTATCAGTCAAATATTTCAGAGCCATAGGAAAGATTCCTTTTTTTTTTTTCTTTTGGCATAGAATAAACTACAGCCATAGGAAAGATTCCTTTTTTTCTTTTGGCATAGAAAAAACTATAGCATAGAAAGCTTAGAATGACTATAAAGGGGAAAGTTAATTTTCAAAAATGATTATTTTAGGCAATAAAGTGATATTTTATAAAATCCAGATAAAAACTAGAGAAGTGACCTACACTATTTAAGACTAGTTTGGCAGACATGTATATGAAGAGAACTCAGAGGCTTTACTAGACCACACAGATGACATGCATTAATAGTGCAACTTGGCTACGAAGCAGGGTAGGGCCTATAGTCTGAGGCTGCATTACTAGAAATGTAGGAATTGGTAATCAAGGACACTCTAGACCCTACCTATTGTATACTAGCCTTAACACATCTGGAGGGCTCTGTCCAACTTTACCACAATTAAGAAATTGTGAATTTCTTAATTTTGGTAAAGTACACATAACAAAATTAACCATACTTACCATTTTCAAGTTCAGTAGTGTTCCGTACATTCACGTTGTTATGCAACAATCTCAAGAACTTTTCACGTTGCAAAACTGAAACTCTATACCTATTAACTAACTTCTTTCTTCTCACCCCAGCACCTGGCAACCACCATTCTTTCTGCCTCTGAATTTGACCATTCCACGTACCTCATACAAGTTGTTTCATCAAGTGTTTGTCTTTCTGTGACTGGTTTATTTCTCTTAGTATAATGTTCTCAAGGGTCATCTATGTTGTATCATGTGTCAGAATTCCTTTTTAGAGGCTGAGTTCCTTTGTACGCATAGATCACTCTTTGCTCGTCCATTCCTTCACTGATGCACACTTGAGTCTATCTCGTGCCATTGTAGATAATACTGCTACTAACACGGCTATACAGATATCTCTTTGAGACCTTGATTTCAATTCTTTTGGGTATAGACTGGGCACCACTTTTTAGAGTAATATTGACTAACTGGGGCTGTTCCCAGAAAACAGTAGGGAAAAGTTTAAAAATGCATCTCTTTAAGCAGAGCAATTGAAGGACCTGGACAGGTCCAATTGGAGAAGAGGGTAAACAGGCATAGCAGTTGTCTGCAATGTTGGAAAGGCTGACTCAAGTAAGAGAGCTGATTTAAAATGCTGCAAATGACAGATTAGGGTCAGTGGATGGAGGTTACAGGGGACCTGATTGTGACTCAACAGAAAAACAAACTTTGCTTTCATAAAAGCTATTCCTTAATGTAGCAGCCCCCCTGGAGATAGTGAGCCCCTGTTATCCAAGGTAATTAAAAGAGGCTGCTTTAGAGGGGAGGGGCGGAGCTAGGTGATTTCCTAAGAACCTCATCTGCGTGAGGCCTTTGCAGAATAAACGGGTAGGGTGGGAATTTGGGCCCATAAACACAGTGATGCCACTGATGGGAAATTTGCAGAACCTGGAGTACAGAGATTGTATGGGCTTATCTCCTTTCTGAAGATGAAGTCAAGTTTGGAGCTGGTTTTCTGCAGCACTATTGTAGCAATAGATAGCTGATACAGTCTTTATGGGTAAAATACAACACACACACACACACACACACACACACACACACACACAGCTTGCAAGGATTCAAGGAGCAATACTTGAACTAGTAAACTGAGAGCTACACGTAGCCTTTGACTTTTCAAAGATCAGTGCCATGCAATACTCACCAGCTGTATGCAGCAAAGAAGCCAATGCTAACCGTCTCACAGCTGGTCATCATACTGTTGATCTCGATATTTTTCTCTAACACTTGCTCTTCTAAATTCAGGCCCAGGACCAGCATCACCTGGAAGTCATATAGACATTGAGAACTTTCGGCCCTCGCCCTAGGCCTTCTGAATCAGAACCTGCAGTTTCACAAGATCCCCAGGTGATCTGAATGCACAATGAAGTCTGAGAAGTCCTGATGTAACATGCATCGAATATGGATGTGGTCTAGAGCTCCGTGGAAGTTATCAAATGACCTTTCCCCTGAGTTGTCCCAGCCAATACCATCCATAAGTACTAAGCCTCTGAGTGACCTACCAGCTGACCACAGACACATGAGCAATCCTAGCTGAAGTCAGCTCATCTTTACAGCCACTTAAGGAAATAAGAAATGATTTTGCTAAGTCAAGTTTGGTGCTGGTTTTGTTCTGCAGCACTATTGTAGTAATAGATAGCTGACACAGCCTTCATGGATAAAATACAACACACACACACACACACACACACACACACACACACACAGCTTTCAAGGATTCAAGGAACAATACTTGTCACTAGTAAACTTTTGAAAGCTGCATGCAGCCTAGGGTAACCAAACTTAGCCTCCACTTGAGAAAGCACGCTGAAATGTGTATTAAAGTGGCATTATAGGAATGATTTTACATCTGCACCAAGTTATCTTAAATAAGTTATTTGCAGGATCCTCTAAAACAATTGATAGACTCTTGTAACCAACCTCCATTTAACCTAATTATTAGATCGACCAACATTCCCATCTTTAATAAATATGGACTGCTTCCCATAGTGTAGAGAATTCTTGTAATTAATTGAATAATCATGTTCTTGTGCAATTCTGTTTTAGACTGCTGGGATATTATACTTTCCAGTATTTGGTTCAGGGTGGGGGGTTCTCAAAACTGTATATGCCAGTTGTCCTTTTTGTGATGACATCATTTAAGGCAATCTTACATAAGCTGATAAAATATAAATGCTAAAAGAAAGATGTTGCTTCTTATGCAAACTAAGAATATAACTTAATGAAAATAAATGCATAGCTAACATTAAGTTCTTATTGATTGAATGAATGTGACCAAGATAACTTTAAAATAATAGGAAAACGCCTGAAAAACATAGATAGGATCCTGCATTCAGTTTTCAAGTAATTCAACATAAGGAATAAAAATTATAAAACATGTTATGGATATGATAGAATGCAACACTAGCAACTTAAAGTTCTAATCAGATCAAAAGATGAGCAAATAAATATATATTCATTTGTTTATGTTAGAACACTTGTATGTTAGGTTTTTATAACTCCATCGTTAACCAACCTTTTTGATTAACCAATCAATGGTGATTATATCACTTAAGAAGATTTTACTCCATTTGTGGAGCCTGTACTAGGGCCTGACATATATAACAGGAACATCATTACTAGTTTCTATCTGGATTTGTGGAATGAATCAGTTTCAAATTGCTGTCAATATACATCACAGCCAAATGAGACATGTTTTCACATACCAATGTGTTTTAATGCTGACCTTAAAAACCAGTAACCTAGAAACCAAAGGAATGGCTTAGCTTTTTGGTAAAACCCTCTAAATAGTGCTTCTTTGCAACAGGCTTTCAACAAAGGCTGCAATTGCAGGTTTGGGGTATTATTGACAAAGTCACAAAGCCAGCATGTATCAGCATCATCTGGAAGGCTTGTTAAACCACAGGTTTGGAGACTCCACTGTTGATTGTGCATTTAGTAGGTCTGAGGTGGGATCCTAGAATTCTCATTTCTAATAGGTTACTAGGTGATAGTATTCCAAGAACCAAGCTTTGACTGTCAGTAACCTAGTATATCCTGGCAATGGGAAATTAACGAGGTTTCTGCCTCTGGTCACCTGGTCACCAATTCCAGGAGCATGTGATGGGAATCTAGAGCAGTCTGGCCTCTGAGTTGTTACCAAAAAGGGAATAAATCTGTTATTACAGTATTAAGTATATTACAGTATACAGTATAAAGCTGCTGGGAGGCCCAGGAGTTTTAAATTCCCCTTTCATATCTGGTACTAATTTATTTTCATTTTTACATGGTTAAGCAAAATTATTTTTATATAGTGAATTTAATTAAAATTGAAATTAATTTCACCATGTAAAAAGGAAATAAACTGGTATCAGCTACCGTAAGCCTTGACACATGCATGCAGCCCTGCAGTCAACACCACAATTAGGACACGAGAAATTCTCCTCACCACAAATCTCTTCCTGCTCTCTCTTGGTTCTCAATGCCTCCCTGGTCCTAGCTCTGTCTTTTCTAGAATATTACATAACAGAATCAAACGCTACGCAGCCCTTTGAGACTGGCTTATCTCCCTTAGCTTAATGTATTTGTGAATCACCTTTTTTTCTATTTGAGTGGCATTCCAACATAGGGATGTGCCACCATTTGCCACCATTTGTTTATCCATCCCCAGCTGAGAAATACTTGGGTCGTTTCATTTCTTATCCATTATGAATAGAGCCGCTCTGAACACTTGTGTACAGTTTCTTCTATGAACACAAGTTTTTGTTTTTCTTAGGTAAATATCCAGAAGTGGGATTGCTGGGTCATCTGGGAGGGGCGTGTTTAACCTTATAAGAAATCCCCTGTCTTCCAGAGTGGCTGCGCCATTCTGCATCCCCCCTGGCAATGGATGAGCGAACTTTCTGAGCTGTATGTGCTACATGCCCTCCTCAGGTCCCCAGGACACGTTGCCAGGACACCTTTCACTTTGGGGACCTTGGTGAGGAGCTGTCTTGAGCAAGAGCCACCAGGGGGAGGCTGAGGTCAGGGGTTTGGGGAAAGCTAGTGAGCCTGGTTTACCTCCCCTGGCCCCTCCCAGCCTTTAGACCCATCTGTTAAGGTCTGTGCACTTCCTCCTTGGGGAGGCTTGGAGCTCACCTCTCCCCAGCAAGCGCAGCCTCCAAATACCTCCCTCCTGTTTTAGGCTTTGTTGCCATATAATATGACTTTGAAAAGATGCCCCTCTCCTCCCTCCAAGAGGGGGCTAAGAAAGGCTCTCAGATCAATCCTCAGCAGATACACTGAGTCACAAAGCCCCAGCCAATCTTTTATTCTCTCCTCAGAACAGCTGCCGCCACAGCACCCTGCCCCCAGCTCTGCCCCAGTGCAAACCTGAAAGCTATTCATATCATTTAATCCTGTTGAAAATCCTCTTCGCTCTCTCGCCCTGAGGTGCGGTTGGCCAAGGTAAACCTGGGCTTAATTCCTGTGTTGGAAAAAAGACGAGAGGTTCCCCATGCTTTGATAGTCTAGTCGAGAAACTCTTCCCTGCCCTAGAATCTGCCAGTGATAACCCCTGGTGGAGAGTGGCTAAAATAAGGTCTTCAAGAAAAAGTAGCATTTGGACTTCTCTTATTATGAAATCACTTCTGAAAAGATAGCCAACAAAGAGAGGTAAAGTGAAGGGGGCTGAGGAGTCTTTCAATCTATCTATCATTTTGCAAGATTTTTTTCTTTACAGTTTATCCTAAACACGACAAAGGAAAATTCTAAGGCTATTTTACCCCCTGCCTATCACTGCCACATACTTTAGATCTCTCTCCTATCATCAACAAGTGTGAAGGCTTGCTTTAATTTTGAGAAATGTAACCACAAGGTACTGTAAACATCAAATCTACTCACCTTTTATTCAACAACTCAATACACATCACTGACAACGTCCTTTTAGACCTCCTCATGTCTTTTTAACCGGAAGAAGACTTCCCAAGAGTTTTATAGTTCCTATGGTTTCAGAAAAAGCAAAACAAACAAACAAACAAAAAACAAAAACAACAAAAAACTCCCCCAAAACATAGTAAATTTCATCCATACTTCAAAGAATAAATTCCTTCTGGCTTGTTTCAAGATCCAAAGCAGTTATTTGGAGAATAAATGATCCCAGGTGGTTAATTAAGGGCAACTTCCTTATAAGGAAAATTATTATAAGAACCCTATGAAAAATTCAATCCTTTGGCAGGCAATATTTATTAAACTTCTACCAAATGTAGGCTGGTGCAGGAGGCATACTGGAGAAACACATAGGTACAGATCATCCTGAAGGTTTTTGTAATCATAGGTACATGAAAAAGTAATATCAAAACAGTACCAGGAATATCAAGCCTATAGCCAACACGTACGACCTTAGCTGCACGTTGAAATTACCCAGGGAGCTTTAAAAATTATTGATGCCGAAGCTCCCTTCCCCCTACAAGATGCCGATTTAACTGGCCTAGGTTGCAGCTTGAGCACTGAGACTGTTTAAGTCTGTCACTGTGTAGCCCAGGTTGCCACCCACAGCCCTAGCTGGACATACTGTGTGCTGAGCAAGGGAATACATGAATGGCTTCACCGGACCCTCCTCTTCCGCAAAGGACCCATCAGATGTGTGTCTTATAATGCAATGGTCCAGCCATGTTGGGTGAGGGAAGCTTTAGGACGTATAACCACATGACATCTGTAGATGTATCAAGGCAGACACTGAAAGATGCCACTTTGATACTTGCATATGAAGAATGGGACTGAATAATGGAAAATAAGAGTGAGAGTCCTTAAAGTATTTCCTCTTCTGGATAGTGCTTTTCAGGGTAGAATTCCTTTCACAGTTATTTCCCCAAAGGTACAGGGGCAATAAAGAATAAAAGTCAGGTGTAGACTTTGGTTAAATTTCCTGTGTTGTTATGTATTCGCTCTGTAATTTAGTGCAAGTTACTTAACCCCTCTAAGCCTCAGTTTCCCCATCTGCTTGATGGAAATAATAATAGTACCCTTCTTATAAAGTGGTTGGGAAGTTAAATAAAGTACACGAAATACTTAGTTGGATGCCTGGCACATGGTAGCCTCTCTATACATTTAAGTTGCTGATCCATTAACATCCCATGGCTGTCATTTTTGGTATGAGATGGAGACCTAAGATCAGCTTCAATCAAGGGGTACACAGGAAAAAGAAATGAGCGAAGCCTATTCTGAATGATCAGCATACGAACTAAAAAATATAAAACTGACCCAGAAACTAAAGCCAAAAAAAGTCTTACAAAAGACTTCAGGATTGGTACATTTGAGTTGTGAGACATTTCATTTATTTAGGAGGAAGTCTGGATTTGGCATTTTCAGAGGAGAGAGAAAGAATTTAACCAGGCACTCGGGCAGAGGGTTATATACAATAGTTGTTCAATTAAAAACTTGGGTTGATTTTGACATGAAACAGAAGCATCTAGAATAGTAGTAAAGACTCTGGGATGAAGTTTGACTCTGCCGAGTGGGTGGGAGACCCGGGGGGCTGGACCAACATCAGTGACAGAGAACTAAGTCCTAGGCTTGAGTGAATACACCTGGAAGAGGAGCTAGCTTAGTGAGGAGAAAGAGGAAACTCGTGTGTGTGCTTGAGAGGTGCTTGATTGGGCAGCAGAGAGAGAAATCAAGTCAAATTTGAGGAGGCTGGTGAAGAGCCCACCTTTATCTAAGGCCATCATTTGGTTTTTTGGCCCTTTAACTTAGCCTTCCTTCACATGGACACAAGAACAATAAGTAGGGTGGCAGGAAGAGTCCAATGTTCCTTCTGAGACCAATGTATCCTTATTGGTTTTATGGCCTCGCACCAAGGCACAGGTGGCGATAACCAAGCTCCCTCCCACTTCAAGGTCATGGGCACGCCCCCACCTGCCTTCTTGCAATGTCCTTCCTGTGATTTACCAAGTCCTTCTGGAGCAGACCTCTCAGAGAGCTGCTAGACAGTTCCCTCAAGATCCCTGTAGCTTTGTGCTTGTCATAATTAAGTGTATATAAGAATCACCTTGAGAAGTTGTTGCGTGGATTTGTGTCCCTCCCCTCGGGATGGTCTGACTCAACACGTTTGGGATGGGGCCCAAGAACTGGGCTTTTAACAAGCTTCTGGGTGATAAGTTGATGCACATTTGGAGTAGTCCTGAGCAAGTCCCCCTTTCTGCTCTCCCAGCCCTGGATTCTTGAGTGTGGAACTTTGTTTATCTTCTAGGGGAAAGGACTAAACGTTAGTAATATTTCTAGAGGACATTAGTTGGCATTCTAGCCTCAGAGGCAACTCCTCAGGATAAGGTTATTAGTAAGTTTCAGGTGTTGATTTCTTTGAAGGTGATCGTGGAGAAGAGATGTATAATGTCAAAGTTCTTCCAAGAAAAGCTGCCATATCTTAGTGTGTCCCATCTGAGCACATGAGATGGGAAAGTATCAGATGAGGGTCCGATGTATCATAAAATTTTATAAATTTAGCATCCATATGCCAGTGACCCTATTTTTCTTTTTATTTTTTGTTTTGTTTTTATATCCAGAGGATTCTTGAGAGGGAAGGCATGCCCCTCCCAGTGGTCTTCTTTCATGATCTTGTTCATTCTGCTGAGTTTCCTTTGAAGTTTGAGTTTCAAACCCCAAATTTCCACAATGGATCCTTTTGTTTGCCCTTGATTTGCCAGGGAGAAATTCTAAATTTGGTTTGATCTACCTTGCTTTCTTTCTGGAGCTCATAAATAGCACTCTAACACGTATAGATGTCTTTTTTTAAGGAGCAACGTGCAACCTGAATGTTCTGCCAAAACAAAGCTGTTTAAACAATAGTCCTGGTTTTTTTTTTTCCCCCTGTGTGTAAACTTTTGGGGTTTGGTTACCAAAGAGGGTATAAGGTTGTGTTGGTTCTTGGAGACTCAAAGCTCTCAATGGATGGCCAAGCGGAGAAATCAGAACAGTCCAGAGTTTGGTGTAAACAATTCCATCTTAATTGCTATTTGGGTTTTGTAATGGCTTGGGTAGCTGAGAAGCCTCAGCATAGAGTGGTCTTACCCAACCTGTCCTGCATTGTGGACTAACCACCTGTCTCAACCCAGCCTAAATTGAGTGAGGCCTGATGTCCTTGTGAAAGGGGTAGTTCTTCAGCAACAACTGGAATTTATTTTGATCTCTATCTTTTGAAGCCAGAAACTCTTCATGTGTAACTTTAAAGAAAACTGTGATTTTTTTTTTCCTAGAGCAAAGCTACAATTTGAAGACAGAATTCTATTAAAAACAGACAAATAATTCCCATTCCTTCCTGGTCTTGCCTATTGTTTTCCT
Source organism: Muscardinus avellanarius (assembly GCF_963383645.1). Taxonomy (NCBI): domain Eukaryota; kingdom Metazoa; phylum Chordata; class Mammalia; order Rodentia; family Gliridae; genus Muscardinus; species Muscardinus avellanarius. Next base: position 7,582,154 of record NC_137805.1, on the reverse strand, counting down.
AAGTTTGTTTGGATTCCCAGATTGAATCCTTCTGGCTTACCCTCCAAAGAGAGGGTCTAAGTCACTGCCGTCCAGTGTGGTTGACTGTCTGGTGAGGTCCTTGGGGAACACATCCTGTTTCTGTGTCAAAGAGACCTGCGGAGGATGTGGGAGAATGTCTCCTGTCTTCCCCATTCAGAGAGGTTTTTTTTATTTCCTCCCTATGTTTTGTCTATGGGCAACTTTCAGTTCCTAGGAAGACTTGTTGGTCCAGAGCCAATATCTTTTATAGATAAAAAGTAGTAGAGAGTGGGGCTGGTTCAAGGAACCTAGAACTGTATTCAACAAATAATCCACCACATCTCCAGACATACACTTCAAAGACAATTATCTGCTTCTGGCTTTCAGATCATCATCAGAGGAAGCCCTGTGTGGGCCATTTACTTCCACGCCAGTGAAGACACCCCAACCACGTGACCATGGCTCCCCTTTCCCAGAGTTCTGATACAGCCACCGCTCTCCATGCAGCCATTGCCCGCTATTTAAAGTTGGGGTGCTAATTGTGACCTTCTAGTCCTCCCAAGTCAAGAGTGATATTGTCACCTTCGTGGGGATTTGAGTTCCCTTTTTCCTAGTGCCACATGTTCCTGCTGGCCTAGAGAGAGAGAGAGAGAGAGAGAGAGAGAGAGAGAGAGAGAGCAGGACACACTGTCCTAAATCTCCTGTCTCTGCGGAGGTGCAGGTTCTTACAAGTAAATATAGAGGCAGTTGCTTATGCATCCAAGTAATCTTATGCTTGCTGAGAAAATTCCTAACTGAGAAATAATGAGAGAGGAAACAATTTTTTTTCTCAGTCTAAACATGAAAGAGCCGCTACTGATTAAATATATCTGCTAAAGAATCACTTCTCTTAAGCTTTACACTAAAAACCTCTTTCCCAGAATATTCCAAACACAAATGGGCAAGTTGTATTATTTCCAAGTTGCCTTTTCCTTAGGGAAAACTAATGATGTCGGGACTGGCAGACACAGACCTCTGCGCATCCTGATAAAGATAGGAACGTTAGGTTGGCAAAAAAAAAAAAAAAATCCAAATAAACAGATTTTCAAACAAACCAGCTTTCCTTTTGGTAGCTGAAAAGGAAACCCCACATCCAGGAGGAATGCAGATCAAAGCGAAGTCTGCAAATGATGCAGAAACACATAAAATAACAAACAAGCCTGGTGGGAAGAGGGAACTTTTTGTAAAAGAATAGGCCTCTTCATATTACACTGAAATTGAATGCAAGATTGCAAGCAAAGATACATGAGTTGGGAATACAAAGCTATAGTTTCTTTCCCCTTTTGGGGGCCGAGGGTATACCTTTTATAGGTCACATTGGAAGGCACTAAAAGCAACAGACCAAAGATAGGCCCCTTGTTGGAAATCTTGCCTAGTTTACTTTTTGCAGTTGCCCTTGCCTCTCCTTTTCTTGGCATAAAGTGGACAGAATAATTAATCCATTTTGCTATAAAAGTGGAACCAGAATTATCCTGGCCTGTAAGCGTTCCATGTCAAAAGCTGAGCCTTTTCACTCCTGAAAACCCGGTTTTATTTACAAGTGTTCTCAGGTGAGATATGGATTTTAAATCGCTGACATGCTGACATTTTTAATCCAGAGGCTGTCCTTTTCCCAGCTGTTAAAATTTATTTGCGCTAAACCTTCAGAGGGATCGTAGTCAGCGAGGTACAAAACCAGTCTTGCCATGGTGTAACCTTGGGAACTAAGCCCATTTAAATCATCTGTGCAGACAGGTGCTGAGTGGTACTGAAGACAGGGCTCGCTGTTGGATGCTACTGCTCTGTATTTAAAAGCCAGATCGCGGCCATTGTGAAGTTTCTTATACTTTTAGAACCACCGGAATGAATACTTGGTGGTGTGACAGTCTTCTCCTAGAGACCCTGAAGTGGACGTTTTGCTGTGCTTTGAGCTCATACGCTCCGCTCCCTTCCCTTTGGAAGGGGGAGTCAACTATCGCTTTCAGGTAATTTTTAATGACATGTCTTTCCAAGCAGCATTAGCCTTGCCTGGGAGCAGTAACCTTGGATCTATTCTTCCAAATGGAATTTGGGGCCACTGCATATATTCATCTTCAAATACTGCCAAATTGCTCTCCCCAGTGGCTATATCAATTTACATTCCTGCCACTGTGAAACAATTCTGGGTCCTAATGTTTCAGACTCTTCTCTATACTACTATCATATCTGAAAACATTTTTAGACAGTTTTTGATGACGGAGAAATGGTATTTCGTTTCCATTTGCGCCTTCCTGATTACTTGTAGAATGGATGGTGCTTATAGAAATTATTTATTGGACATTTAGATCTCCTTGTCAGTGAATCACATCATTTGCTCACTTTTTCCCCCTATTGATTTCTTTTACAGATTTGTAGGAATGGTTTAGACATCCTGGGTAGTGATTCTTTATTACTCTAAGAATTAAAAATATCCTCTCTTTGTATCCGTGCCTTGACTTCTTCATTTCTTTAATGGTGGGTTTTTTTTTCCAAAATTTAACACAAATATTATATTTAAAATGGTTTAAATTATTAATCCAGACTTTGATGACTTGTGTTTTTGTATGTGAGGTGAGAAAAATATTCCTTATCCTTACGTCATAAGCATATTCCTCTCTGTTGTCACCATTAGGCTGTCAGACGACCTGGAACAGACTCTTGTCTGTGACACAGAGACAGGGACAACAGTGAAATAAAACCGTCCTGCCAGCCTCATTAATAGAGTCCATTGTTTTCTCAATAATTGACAGTAGCTCTTCTGTTAGCCCCGTTTTCACGTACCAGCAGGACTGTCTCCAGGGCCTCTCTTCTCTTCTATTTACCTTTGCTTAGCCCTGTGTCGACGCCATATTGTAGTCACCCTTATCATTCTAGTCAAAAATACTGGATATTTGGTAGAAGTTTCTCCGTTCTTCCTTATTCTTCCCTTTTAAAACTGGCTTGGCTATCCATCCATGGCCCTTTGCTTTTTCATACAGATTTTATAATTTGATTGTCAAGGTCTAGGAAAAGCTGTGCAGACATTTTCATAGGAATTAAACATAAACTATATTTTAATTGGAGATGGATATTTATTTATTTATTTATTTATTTATTTTTGCCATACTGGGGATTGAACCCAGGGACATTCTATCTCCAAGCTACACCCCCCAGCCTTATTTTTATTCTTTATTTTGAAACAAGCTCTCACTAATTTGCAGAGGGCCTCACTAAATAGCCGCGGCTGGCCGTGAACCTGGATCCTCCTGTCTCAGCCTCCCAAGTACTGGGATGACAAGCATACGACACCACGCCTGGCTCAGATGGACATTCTTTGAAATTTTCAATCTTCCCACCTGCGAACATGGTGCATCGCTTTGCTTATTATATACCAATGCTCCTTATCAGAGGAATTGTATATACACTGTTTGTATATCTTTTGTTAGATTCCTAGGTGTCTTATATATTTCTCTGTTGCTGTCAGTTTTTGTTGTTTGCAACCAAGAACTCGGACGTATGCATTCCTATCTGTGCTCTAAATTTAAAAATGCATTAGATTTAAATACAGTGCGGGGACAGGAGAAAGACACAGGTAGCGTGTTCAGAGGGAGGGGGCTTCATAAAAGCAATGGTGTGGAGGTTTAAGTGGTATTTTGGTTAAGAGATGATATGCATACGCTGAAAGGAAGCTCCCGAAGGCACACTTTGCACTCGGTTAGGTAGTAGGGGATTGAGGACAGCGCAAGTGAAGGTTGCAGCCAGCTGAGGGATGGCCTGAAATGCCGGGATGAAGATTTGCACTTCATCTTCCACTCGCCGGGAAGCTGGATGGGAGGTGAAGCTTAGTAGTTAGGCTGAGTCTTCACTTTCTTCAAAGGCAATTTGAACAGGAAAAGTAGCCGGGCGTGGTGGCGCACACTTGTAATCCCCGCGCTTGGGAGGCGGAGACAGGAGGAGCGCGCAGGTTGGAAGCCAGCCGTGCTGGTGTAAGAGACCCTGTTTCAAAAAAATATAAAATAGGTCTGGGAGTGTAGCCCGGAGGAAGGAGGGCTTCGAGGAACCCCAGTACCACCAAAAAATAAATAAATAAATGAACAGGAAAAGTAGGCTTACCTTGTGATAAATCCTTTAAATTCATTTTGATTCAGAGCTGGGCGTGAGCTGAACCAAAGCAGTTGTTCTACGTAAAATCAAATGCATTCAAGACAAGTTTTAGAGGTAGGATTTGGAGGAGACATCAATCTTAAACACTAAGCAAAGATGGAATTCTAGGATCTGCCGAGGGCAGATGGCTCCAGGTCCAGCACACGATAAATCCTCTTGTTACCTGCATTTTATTTCTGTAAAAAGATATTGAGGAGATATAACTTTAACTGATATATAAAAACGTAAACTTTGTACATACTAATGTGGTGCCTGTGATATTTTAGTACATGTGTACATTGTATAATATGTAAATTAGGTTAAATATATCTAAACATGTCTACATCCTCCAATGTTTATAATTTCTTTTTGTGTGTGCAAGTGTGTGTGTGTGTGTGTGTGTGTGTGTGTGTGTGTGTGTGTATGCATTGGGGGGGTTATTGGGGATTGAATCCAGAGTCATTTTACTTTTGAGATCTACCAAAAGCCTTTTTTTTTTTTATTGTTGTGCTGAGGATTGAACCCAGACACATTCTACCTCTGAACTATACCCCCAGCCCTATTTTTTATTCTTTACTATGAAACAAGGTCTCATTATGTTTTAGAGGGCCTCACTAAGTAGCTAAGGCTGTTTGTAAACTGGATCCTCCTGTCTCAGCCTCCCAAGTACTGGGATTTCACGTGTGAGCTACTCACCCAGCTCACCCAAAGCCTTTTATATTTTTTTATTTTGAAACAGGGTCTCACTATATTTCTTAGGCTGGCCTTGAGCCTATGATCCTCCTGTCTCAGCCTCCCAAGTACTGAAATTACAGGTTTGCATCACCTTTCCTGTCTTAGAAATCATTTTTTTTTTACAATAAAACCATTTTATACTTCTGGCTTTTCAAAAGGTATATTATACAGTTGTTATCTATAATCATTATACTATGCAATAACACACCAGAGCATCTTACTTTAATCTAATTTCTTCATTTATTTTGGTACTGCAGATTGAGCCTCAGGGACTTCTACCTCCAGGTCCCCCCCACCCCCCTTTTTTGAAACAGGTTCTTGATAAGTTGGAGAGTGTCTTGCTAAGTTCCCGAGGCTGCCCTCAAACCTGGGATCCTCCTGGCTCAACCTCCCAAGTACTGTGATTAAAGGGGTTTGCCACCATGCCCAGTTAACTATAATTTAGAACCTATTGATAAACCATTTCCATCCCCAAATATTTCCTGACCTGGATTTTTCAGTGTGCCCTTCTCCCCTTCTTGGGGTTTCTTGAGGCCACATGTAGTGGTCCACATTAGGGTTGATGAAAAAATAGGAAGATGTCTCTGGGTATCAGCGACCCTCATGAAAAAGCCCTCAAGATTTCTGCCACTGCCTGACAAATAATTTATTTTTACTCTCCTCACAGTTCCTTTTTGATTTCATCGCAATGTATGCATGTTCTCCTGTGAGCAGCATACCTTTTGTTTCCTGGAAGAGTTAGATTATGGAGGAACGAGACCCGTCTCAGCTCCGCTGGCAGCTGTGTCTTGCTGGTATCACAGGGGCTGATGGGGCCTTAAGCAGGGAGGGACACTGCGCACCGGAGGTGTCTCTGCCGGCTGTCAGGGGAGGCCTCAAGTGTGTGTGTGTGATGTTCTTTTATTTTTTTTTAAAGCTCAGGAGAGAGCTTTCTGAAATAGCCATAAAGCATGTTTGCAAGGCCCACCCTCGTTCCAAGGAAATGCATGCAGAAGTCACTTCTTGGGGATGTTGATGTTGCAGAGACAGAGGAATAGACATCTCTGCTCCATGCTTGAGTCTCAGAACCAACTAAAGGCCCCAGGGCACCCCTGACCTTCCATTCCTTCCCCTCCCCTGAGTCCCTTGCTCATTTAGCTGTCCTATTTCCTTCTTTCTTCAGCCTTTATTCTTTGCAGAGGGGAAAGAATCCTGAGCCCCTCTCCAGGAGAGGAGAGCACTAAAAGTGTATCCTGTTATCTGAAGGATGCCCCCTCCCACAATGAATGAGCCACAGTAACCCCCTCACTGTACTCTAGGTATCAGCTTTAGCCTGCCCCCCAAAGGATACTTGTTGTAAGACTACATAAGATTCCTTGAAAAACAGCATCTCCAAATAATCTTATCAATTATTAAGCTACTGTTTCTCAACTTTAAACTTTCTCTCCAGTGCCTGGGGCTGAGACCCTGTTAACCCTGGTCCAGCTTTGTCAGCTTCTGCCAATAGAGGGTGCTAGTCTGAGAAATGCAAGGCCGGAGGTGGGAGGGGCACTGCCCTGTTTCAGTGGACATCGTCACCTGAGCAACATTTGTTCTCTGTGGCCGCCCCGTTCTAGTAGTTGCAGTTGACTCCACTTACTGGACAGGTATCATCTTAGGGACAATAGTATCAGCTACCAGAAGGCTGGGTCCAACCCATGGGAGTGGCTGTGAGTCTTGAGAACAACACCACTTGAGTTTTGCAGGGTTGGAGGTTGAACCCAGAGGTGTTCCACCTTTGAGCTCTGCCCCTAGTTTCATTTTTCTGTTGTTGTTGTTTTGAAATAGGGTCTCACTAAGTTGCTAAGGATGGCCTTGAACCTGCAACCTTCCTGTCTCAGCTTCCCAAGTACTGGGATTACTGGTGTATGCTAGCATACCTGGTACCAGATAAACTTTGGACCACCCTGTGTTCAATCCACAGTTCCAAAAAGAAACAAAAAACAAAAAACAAAAAACGATAGAGAGACCCCTTCCCCCCGGAAAATAAGCATCTAAGCTAAATGCTTTTATGGTTTTAGTTTCTTTTCTTTGTTACCCTGGTCTTCAGGGTGAAGCTGATCCCTGTAGCTCTCTCTCCTGGTGTTCACTTCTTGCCTTTTCAATTACTGTTAGAAATTTCTACCTGGTTAACAATTTTTTTCAATTATATTCTCTCCAGTTACTGGTGTGGTTTCTGAGTCCTGATTGAATCAGATGAGACCAGTGGATCTCCTCTAACGTGTGTGAGAATAAATTCAAGCCCTCAAAGAAACACAGATTATGGGACCTAGCCTCAGAGTTTTTGCTTATGGGTTTTCTTCCTGTATGGCGGTTGGGTTCCCGAGCTTGAGTAGTGGGAGAGAGAATGCAAGTGCGGGAAGAACCCAGGCAGAAATGGCATCTTATTAATCACCTGGCGGCCTTGGAAATCACATATCACCATGACCGCCGTAAACTATTGCATCATGTGAGCTGTCAAAAGCCCCATCCTCGATTTAAGAGGAGGGAATCCAACTCTCAGAGGAAAGAATGGCAAGATTCGTAGGAGCAGAAGGAACAGAAATATCGTTGTGGGTGGTCTTTGTGGGAAAAAAGTCTCTGCCATAGTGTGTGCGTGCATGTGTGTGTGTGTGTGTGTGTGTGTGTGTGTGTACGTGTGTGTGTGTGCGTGTTACTGGTATTGAACCCAGGGGCATTCTACCTCTAAGATACACTCCAGGCTTATTTTTTATTTGGAAATAGAGTCTCACTAAGTTGACAAGGCTGACTTTGAACCTGTGATCCTTCTGTCTTAGCCTCACTAGTACTGGGATTACAAGCGTGTGCCGCCATGCCCAGATCTCTCCCATACTCTTTAACTTAATCTTCCCAGGGCCCTATATATATATTTCCTTTATAATCATACTCTCTTTTGGTCTTTGCGATGATTGGACTTGAGGCAGACCCCTGACATGGGACCTGGGTTAATGGGATTCTGCCCTGATCAAGAATTTTAACTAAAGTGATGAGGAAGATGAGATATCTGTCATTTTGGATTGACTTCTAAAGTCACTGTGGTTTGTTGAGTCTAGGACTAGAAAAGGCACTTTTGGTACATGTGCCTATGGGAGATGAGAGCCAAGAGTGTGTAGAGAAAGAAAGGAATAAGAAGGGGAAGAGAGGCTCTGTTCCTGGTGGCTTTCCAGTTTCCCGTGGCGATGCCCACTAGGTTTTGTATTACTGGATTAAATGGCATACTCTCATGCCATACTCTTCCCCACCCCCTCTCTTATGCTAGCTTGTGTGGGTTTCTATGGTCTGGGTAGATTTTAGGGCAAGAGAAAATAGTTCTTCAAAGAAGCATTTCCTTTTTACCCAGAAGGCCGGTTTACACTAGGATGAACCCAAACACGTTTCCTCTGGTTCCTTCCCTTCAATTTGATGCTTCTTATCCGGGGGGGGGGCTCCCCCTCCCTGCCAACCCAGCTGATATTGTAGACTCAAAAATATCTCTTGGAAATAGGCTAGGGCAAGTAAATGACCGTGTATTGCAATGCAGCTAGATTGCCAAGTTTTATCTATGTGAAAGGAGTAGGGTGTGTTTGTGTGGGGGCATGTTTTGTGAACACATTTTGCAAAACATATTAAGGTAGACTATTGTGTTGTGGTTCCCATGGGGCCACTCTGAGATGGTCTCAGGCTCTTTTTCCTGGCTGAGTGCCCATGCCCCAGCTTCCACATGCTTTGCTCTTTACAGCATAAACTGTTGCCTTCTTCAGAGGATGACCCTGGATGACTGGAGCTGCTGTGCCCATTCAATAAGCAGACACCCAAAAGGGCCTGGTTGATGTCCCCTTAGACACAGCCTGCAGCCCATGAGTAACTGATGCGGATATATAGAGCTAACTTCCTTGTCTCCAGGGTGGCTGGACCCTTTGGTATCATTCATGCTCCAAAGAGTTTTGCAGCGTGGACCTGAAGCTGGTACTTTACCTGAGATGGCCATCTTGCTCATAGACTTGTTCCCTGCTCAGGGCCCTTTATTCCTTCACTAATTTTTCTTGGGATCTCTTCCTTAATAAATCACATGTACATGAATTTTTGTCTCAGCCTTTACTTCTAAAATACCCAGCTCACAGTGTGGAATAAAGTAACACAATAAGAGAAGGGTCTTTAAAATGCTCAAACTCATGTGCAAGTCTCTGCTTACAGAAGTGTTTTTTTAGAGAGCCAAGGACTCTGTTCACTTTTTAAGTTTTGCATTCCTATCTCAGAAAATAAATAGAGCTCGTAATTGCTGCCTGTAACTATATCTTAACAAGGCTATGAAGCTATGGACCAGAATTGTCCAATAGTATTTTCTGTGATACAGTATTCTCTGCACTGTTCAGTTTACAAGCATTAGCCTTACGTAGCCATTCAGCACTTTAAGCATGGTTAATGTGACTGAGAAGTTCACACAGCTCATGTCCACCGCACAGGATCGCAAAAGATAGGCCAGCTAAGAGTATTATACAGGTAATTTCCTGGTTTTTAATAATTTCCCTGTGGTTACAAAAGCCTTGGTTTTGGAAATATGCACAGAAATTTTAGGAGAAAATGAAAATCATGTTTGCAACTTATTCTCAAACGGGTTAGAGAAAAATAAATGTCTATAACATCACTTTCTGTCTCTTTGAAATATAATTTTGAAGGTCTGCCGATCAAGAAGCAGTCTGTTTTCTCATTTTTTGTAACTGGGATTAGTATAATAGTTAATGGTTAGTGGAATAGTAGATATGTGACCCAAACAGCTCACTAAAAATGCTTGCCTGCCTGCCTGCCTTCCCTTCCCATTCTTTTCTTTCTTTCTCCTCCCCTCCCTTCCTTCCTTCTTTCCTGTGGTTCTAGGGATTGGATCCAGAAGCATTCTACTTCTGAGCTACACCCCCAGCCCTATTTTTTAAAAGCAGGATCTCACTAAGTTGTGGAGAGCCTTGCTAAGTTACTGAGGCTGGTCTCAAACCCGTGATCCTCCTGTCTCTGTCTCTGAAATACTGGGATTATAGGCATGCACCACCATGCCCAGCTTGGCATTTGCCTTTTTTAATGCTCTTGGGCTTTTAGAAACTGCGGCTACCATCGTAGGGACAAGCCTTGGCTAGTTTGTTGAGGGTTGAATGAAATGTGAAAAGAGGCCCTGCAATATCAGTTAGCATGCTGTCTTTCGTGGCTGAGGTCCAAGATTAGAAATATGAGGCCAATGTAGCTCAAAGGTATCTCTATTAAGACCTTGCTAGTTAGCTCGGCATGGTGGTGCATGCTTCTAATCCCAGTACTTGGGAGGCTGAGACAGGAGGATTGCAGTTTCAAAGCCAGCCTCAGCAATTTAGTGAGACTCTTTCAAAATAAAGAATAAAAAAATAAGGCTGAAGTTGTGGCTCAGAGGTAGAATGCCCCTGAGTTTAATCCCCAGTGATAAAAAAAATCCTGCTAGTGACTAGTGACTGTGAGTTAACATAATCATCATCAACAGCAAAAACTAAACAAAAAACTCCAAATACATAAAGCTTAGAGATAATAGTCATTTTGTAAAGACTTACGTAAAAAGTACCTAGTTAGCAGGTAGATCGGCCCAACCAGAATCCTTTCATCCAGTGGCTCCGCCATACTGCGTAATTATACCAAGTAGAGGAGAAAGCAACATGAAGGCTCATCTGTGGAGATTTGGTGGCACTTAACATAGAGTGGGACCTGCCACTTCCACTCACATTTTTCTGGCCCATACTTAGTCTACACTTACTTATGCCTACACCTAATCTCATGGGAGAATGGGAGATATTGTCTCTTTTCAAATTTTTTATGATGGTAAAATACATACAACATAAAGTTTATTAACAGAATTACTTAAAGTATATAGTTCAGCGGTATTAAAAGCATTCACAATGTTGTACAGTCATCATCAATATCCATTTTTGGAACTACATTCATTGTGTAAAACTGAAGCTCTATCCTATGAAACATTAACTCTCCATGATCCTTCCCCCAGCCCCTGGCAACCACCATCCCACTTTCTACCTCTATGGTTTTGACAATTCTAAATATCTTCTACACATGGAGTAATACCAATATCATGGGGGCAGGCTTGCATCTCTCAGCATAATGTCCTCCAGGCTCATCCACCTTGTAGTGTATACCAGGATTTCCTGCCTTGTTAAGCCCGAATGATATTCCACTATATGTACACATCATATTTTGCTTATCCATTCATCCATCAATGGACATTTGGTTGTTCCCATGTTTCAGCTATTATGAATAATGCTGCATAAACATGAGTGTAGAAATAAGAAGATAGTCTTGTTGTGTGTTCAGGAAGAAGAGGAACCATGTTTTGTGAGCTATTTTCCAGTCTCTGCCATGGTAGATGCATACATACATGGTCAGGGATCAGTCTTTATATATGACAAGTGATTGGTACCAGGTAGGAGTGCCTGCCAAGGTTGACCACACCTTTCAACTTCTGAGACAGTAATCATCTGAGTTGGTGTATAAAATCTCTTGATTTAAAAATATTGGTGATAGCTGGGCATGGTGGTGCACGCTTGCAATCCCAATACTTGGGGAGCTGAGACAGGAGGATCACAGTTCGTGGACAGCCTCAGCTACTTACTGAGGCCTCTGCAACTTAGTGAGACCCTGTTTCAAAATTAAAAATTAAAAATTGAGGCAGGGCGTGGTGGTGCATGCTTGTAATCCCTGCACTTGGGAGGCAGAGACAGGAGGATTTCACAGGTTCGAAGCCAGCCGCGCTGGCTTAAGAGACCCTGTTTCCAAATAAAAAAGTATAAAAATAGGTCTGGGAGTGTAGCCCGGAGGTAGAAGGGTTTCCAGGAACCCCAGTACCACCAAAACCAAAACCAAAACAAACAAAAAAAAACAAAAAAACAAAAAAAAATTGGGCTGGATGTGTAGTTCAGAGGTGGAATGGCCCTGAATTCCATCCCAAGCACCACACAAACAAAAAAATGTTGGTGATACATGGGCGTGGTGGCGTATACTTGTAATCCCAGCATTTGGGAGGCTGAGTCAGGAGGATCGTGGTTCACAGGCAGTCTCAGCTACTTAATGAGGCCCTTTGCAACTCAGTGAGACCCTGTTTCAAAATAAAGAACAAAAAATAGGGCTGGGGGTGTAGCTCTGAGGTAGAATGCCCCTGGGTTCCATCCCCATTACTACCCTCCCCCCAAATGTTGGTGATAAATTCCTAAAGCAAACAAGTAAAAACAACTAAAACTAATATAAAGAATAATTAAACTTTATTTTCAGGTCAAATGTAGCATCTGTGTTTTAGGCTGCTCATTTATAGTCTCTGTGTTGGACACATATTCTAAATGGGAGAAGCCTAGAAAAGTCACATCATCTGCAGGTGACAGTCAGGCCTGGGAATGGCCTAGGCAGTAGGATACAGGGTAGATACCAGCCTGGGCTCTTGGTAAGCTTCACCCCGGGGCTAAAGAGGAACTGCAAAGAGGCCTTTTTGGACAAAGATTACCAAGAACCTTTCACAGGAGAAAGGTTCCATTGCCTCATAGAGATGAACGCAAGGCTGAGAAGGGTGAGTACAGGAAAGAAATGGAGTGTGGGTGACTGTGAGGTAGAGAACGTCTCATCATACCTGCCTGCATCATCTCAGGGGCCAACAGGAGAGGAGCCAGGGCATAGCCTCAACAGAGAAGTGATTTCACTATTAGTCACAGAGCGGGCATTTGCTGTGCCAGGATAGAGGCCTTGTACGTGACTGTGTGGAACATGTCTCCTTCACCCTGTGAGTGGTTTTCAGGTTTGAGGTTTACACTAATCACGCCATAGGTAGCCTGGAAAGACAGAAAACACTGGAAGTAACAGTCCATCACTTTCTTGGTAAGTTGTTTGGACGGAAGGCATGGGTGCAGATCTACGATGTGTATACGCTCAACAAATTCTGTCCTGTTTTCGTGTTCATGCTAATCAGTCAATAGCACGGTTGTGCAATGCCAGTCTGTGCTAGGCACCGTGAGGAATGGGGAGCTTAGAGATCACACCATCCCTATCCTTTTAAGCTCTATAATCTGGGAAAGGAGGGAAGAAATACATAGTTCTTGAAAAAGCAAAACGGTGTACCACTCAGGTGGGGAGGGCATGGTAAGTGAAGAAAGCTTGGTGGGGATGGAAGGCCTGGAGAGGAGAGGGCAGGGGTTTCCTGGAGGGCCTGGTCGGGGCGGGGAGTAGCTTGCTGTGGGTAAAACTCACTCCTTCTCCTACACAGTGATTGTGCTGAAAGACACAGCAAATACTGCTCCCGATTGTCTGACATACAGGTTATTGCTACTTCAGTCTCTCTTAGAAGATAAAATGCAGGCATTTTAAGCAGACATTAGATTTTTTTTTTTTTGAATTGGGGGCCTATTTTGTCAGAGTAACTTTGATTAACTTTGACTTTGTAAAACGTGAAAGCCACCGTTGTCTTGCGTCCACGAGGCTCTGATGAAGAAGGAACCATTGCCATCCACTGAAGGACAAAACTCCCAAATCAGAAACTTAGAAATGTCCTCAAAAAAATCAGCAATGCCTCCAGAAGTCTATGCTCGGAAGGTTTGAATAGAAACCCTTCAAAGGTTCTGTTCATGATTTATGTTAAAATGAAAAATGTTGAGTTTTACCTGTGATTAGAAGTCTTTCAATCTTTTTCATGGTTATAGTTTCCAGCACTTGAAACTATATTCTCCATTTGGCAGTAGGGTACATCGAGAAGGGGAAAATCATGCCAACTTTGGACAACATATGATTGTGTATTTTCAGTTTTGATCCAAAGTCACAATTTGGACCATGAGGCTGGTTCTATCACTTTGCCAAGCTGGGTAAGAAATCTTGGCTGAAAGTGCTTTTTAAAGATGTGGAGTGTTGGACTGGATGTTGACGCATTTGTATTTAGGCTTCTTTGGTGCCACTGTTTGACAGTGCAGGCATCCTGGCTTTGCTGTTTCTTTCCATTTTAATGTAGAATGAATGATCCCTGAATCCTCTTACAGACTGTTGTAGAGCTAAGTCAGAACTTCATCTAGAAATATTAAGAATCCACTCTCCAAGTTGGCATGTCTAAAATAATTATCATTTAATAATACTATTTCTACTCTTATCACCGCTGCTGTAATATTGTTTTTCACTCTGTTTATCATACCAATGTCTTTGTTTATTATAAAGTGAGACGATGTTTTCTCTTGTGTGATCTTCTTTCCAGACACACCAAAACTGTCTCAGAGAGGTTAAAATGAAGAAATTGTATGTCACACTTCTAAGGAAATTAAATATTCAGTGGTTGAGATATAACTATGCCAAAAGCTTCTAGGGAACTGTTAATTGAAAAATGTTACTTCAGTTTCATTGAGTATGGGCACTTCTTTCCACTTTTAAGCCTAGCATGGGCTTTACATATCAGATATGAACTTTCTTAGACTTATCTGAAGTTGGAAATCAATACTCTTGATTTATCTTATATTAATAGCATTCGGTATTGCAATTCTATTTTAATGGATACAAGATCTTTCCTGTTACAGATTTTGAGACAAATATAAGATAATTTTAGCACCAGCATCTTTTATAGTCAATACTTGAAAAAGCTTAATTAACACATAGTAATTGTACATATTCATGGGGTACAATATGATATTTCAACACTGTGTAATGATCAAATCAGGGTGATTAGCATACCCATCGTCTCAAACATCATATACCATTTTAACACTTCTCTCCTGTGAGATTCTTCCGATAGACAAATATTAACTTTTTTAAAAATAAAAAAATATCCAGGATACACAAGCAAGCTGGGTCAGTTAAGAGAATATCCGCCAGGAAGCCACGTACAGTAGATTGCAGGCGGCAGTTGAATAAGAGGTACATGGTCAGAATGGGAAGCAGCCAGTGCCACCCTGGGCTGGGAACTGGAGACCAGTGCAGTAATGTGATTATGGTAATGATTCAACAAGTCACCCTCTGCTCCCTTTGTTCACCGTAATTAACTTTTTGGAATCGCACAGCCTCTGTCTCTGGGCTCATCAGCTGGTCCAGCTTTTGTGTCCCCAGTCTGTCATTTCTTAGGAGCCTCTAAGTGCATTGCTAAATGAATTCATTGCTGGAACAAAGATTTGGTGGTCGAATAGAGATGGCTATCTTTTGTTGTCAGACATTCAATCCCATACAGCAATCCAATTACTTAAGCTGTTTCTATCAGTCTTATTAGGACTGGCCATTCAGGCCAGCTAGAATGCTGATAGCTGTGTCCTGGAAGAATGTGGTGGAACAGATTAGCGCTTTAATGAGTGGCTTTCTGAAGGCCAGGTCTTTTCCATTGTATATATATTGAGATCTAGGAATCATTTTTAGGCGAGGGCCCAGAGCCGCTGTTACAAAGACTGATCAAAGGATGGCTGGAAATCTGTACAATTGCTTGAAGAAATTTTATGGGTTATAAAATATTGGCATGGGTTCTGTTATGGGCTATCTGATGAAAATCTCTAGTAGACTGGGAAAAGGAAATTGCTTATTGGCATGTATTCTGTGGGATGGATATCTTTGGTATTTGCATTAGAACTCTTTCTTCACTGTGTTACAGGTCAAATTCTGTACTTAATACTTAACATTCCAGGAATGTGGGCTGCACAAAATCAACATAAGCCCTGCTCCATATTCTGCTACCCAGAAAGGCATATCGTGAGAGTGGCTCAGATGAGGGTGAACGCAGGATCGGCAAACAAAGACAGCAGAGGCAGAGTAAGATTGCAGTAGTTAAGGTAGAAGCTGACAACCGCAGTTGTGAAGCGGAGAATCAGCTCAGCACACTCGTGCCAGGGCTACTGAGAAAAGGTGGCAATTGGTTCCAGTGTGCAAAGAAATCATATCTGGTTTCTACACATCATGCCTATTGCTCTGAATGTGCCGGTGAAATATCAGAGAGATTTATTTTTAAAGGAAGTAAGTTACTCAGACTTGGGAGATTTTAAGCAAACAGAAAACCTTTTATTTTTTTTAATTTTATTTTATAAACTTTTAAAAAAGTACAAAAATACCTTTTAGTCAGATGCAATAATCAATAATAGCTAATCTTTGCAGTTAAGCCCCATAGCCTTCCTAGACAAGTCTCTGACTTTATGTAGTATTCTTTGTTACTATTATATCCTAAAAAGAGAACATTTTGGAAAACCAAAAACCTCAACAGCATTATCATCCTTAAAAAGACTAACAGTAATTCCTTTGTATCCATCAATATCCACTTAGTAAAATTTTCCATAGAAAAGTTGTAAAAAAATTTTTGCCTGATTTTTGGAGTATTCTTTGATTATGGGATATTTTAGAATTTTTTAAAAATCATAAACACCCTGTTTGCAAGCAGTTTTTACTTACCTTCTGTTATATAAACTTATTCTAAATTCTGTAAGACTAAAAATTAAAATAAAGACATATTTGTATGGAAGATATTTAAAAATCCAATTAGCATTACTGAAAAATAAACTCTCCCATATATAGATATATTTTGGCTTTAATGTCAGGCTCTGTGAGAGCTGGATAAACTCAAGTTAAGGAAATAAATATAACTGGAACTCGAATTCAATTATTTTGATTTCAAGATGGTATTCTTTCTCCTCACCCTTCGTTTTCACTTTTACCTTCTCAATATAGTAATAGCTATCAAAAATAAAATTCTACTGGTTTTGGCATTAGTCCGAGCTCTCAAATCAGCAAGATTTGGTGATGGATTCAATAGTAGCTGGAGATATAGAGGACTGGTGATTATGTGCAGCCCTTTCCCTAAAAGGTAGGAAGGAAACAAGAGGAGAAGGTCAGGCTAGCCCATAATTAAACTACTTTCATACCTTCTGAATCTGTGTGGACTGAATACAAAGTAAAATCAAAGTGCAAAGAAACAACCAAGAGGGCCTCAATAAAGTTATGAATATAGGGTATGCATGGGTATATGCATTGGTGACTATGTGAGTGTATATGTGTGTGTACATTTCTGTGCTTATATATATGAGTATGCGTGGTTGTCCGTGTGTGCTTGGGCGCTTTATTGGTTGTGAATATATTTGCGTATCTGTGGGGATATGTGTGTTCTGAGTGTGGACAAAGAAAAAAGCTCCCTTGGGTTGCCCCAATACTCTGCTCATTTCTTTATAAGGTAAAAACCACAAGTACTAACAAATGCAGAATTCTGCTTTTTACTGAGAAATGCAAAGCCACTGGTGCCTGCTTTCTTTTGTTAAAAAAAAAAAAAAGAGTTGGAAAGGTCATCCCAGATAGGAATAAATGCAGGCAGAAGCGAATCAATGTTTAACTTGGAAATATTTTTCAGTTAATCATCTCTGACTGCTCACACTAAGAAGGCACTCTCCGAGTGTTGGCAGATTTGAACTGGAAGCCAAGCTTCTATTAAAGCAGCCAAATATCAGAATGTGTACAATCCGAAATTCTGATGTCCTGTAGGTTTACCCTAAAATGGGTGGGAAACCTTCTGTAAATATACATGTAGGTATATTTTGACAGATAGACTTTTCTTCCAAGTCTGAGGCTTATGAAACCACAGGATTTTATTTGTTTGTTTCTTTTAGGATTATAAAAACTTGGGACTTATACCTTGTAAGAAATTTGTCAAAGGTGTGGGAAATCGCTTCAGAATCTGTTTATGGCTTCCTTTTCCTGTTTTTGCTTCTGGGATACACAGTTTTAAGAAAAAACTACATAATGGGTCTTAGCGTGTGGATTTTTGGATGGCAATTTTGGTTATATTATTATAAGGAATCAACCTTTAAGGAGGTTATGGCAACTTGATGGGGCCAGTGAGGCCAGTGTTCACTCTAAAGGGAAAATTGGCTTTTGAGTCTCATCTCCACTTTGGCGCAGGCTACAGTTTTGATAGGCTTGTTTCTTCTCTCTTATGAGTGAAATAATTATGTCACACCTAAGAAGTATCTCTTTGGGGCTCTAAATATAATGTACTATTACATTTATGTAAAGCCAAGTGTGTCAAGGGATTCTTAGTCAAAGCGGGCCCCTTGACTGCTGAGCCTTTCAGGGCTGAGACCTACTGATCTGAACGTTTCTAAGCCCATTGGTTTACGGACACACAGCAGTGCAACTGGTACCAGAGCTATGCATATTCCAGGAGCCCAGAGGGGCGATTCTCTTATAGACCTGGTCTCTAACATTTCATTCGACTCTAGATGCACGAGATGGCTTGTAATTATTCTGCTTTGGTAAGATTCAAGTGCATTTGAATTATCAGGAAGGTCTGAATTTTGGTTCTGAATTTGGGGAGCTTTAAAAGAACTGGTCCTGAATGCTTTTGAGGAATTCATGTGGACCAGATGGATTTTATAAGTAGTATGATAAATACCAGATTACATGTGAATCCTTTCTTATTCAAAAGAACAAAATTTGCATCTTTTGTGTGCTTTTATCGTGAATGAACAAGACCTCAGTGGAAGAGTGAAAAAGATCATTTATTTATTTATGTATTTGTGTGTGTTCATGTATCTCCATTATGTGGTACTGAAGATTGAACCCAGGGGTCCTCTACCACTGGGCAATATCTTCAGCCCTTTATATTTTTATAGGGACAGGGTTTCACTAAATTGCTGAAGCTTGCCTTGAACTTGTGATCCTCCTGCCTTTTCCTTGGGAGTAGCTGGGAATGCAGGCATGCACCACCAAACCTACCAAAAAAAATTTGTTTGTACTTGGGTCTTTAATCTTACATAGCTTTTATATAATGTCACTTTGTATTTCTATTGTCTGTTACATTGCTCAGAACCTGGTTTTGCTTCTCATTTTATACTGTCTCTTTGACCATTGCCTTGGTCTACCAATCACGGGAGAGCTATGGGGCCAGGATAAAATCCAGTAAATGCCCAGCCATGCGTTTATAATAACATATAATTTCCTCCTGTTCAGGAATTGTTGCCTATTTAGACTCTCTTTGAGGTAAAATAGAATAAATAAAAAAGATAGGTAGAAAGGAGACGTAAAAGAAGGATGAGGTAAATGTGACTTTAATATGGAAGCCTATAGTAAAATTCCCAATGCCCTTACTCCTTAAGCCACGCCCATCTCTCCCTTCCCCTCCACCCCCATCCAGGCCTGTTAGTCCCAAATTTGGGGGAATTTATAAATCTTCACTCACTCATTCATGTTAATTACCCTGAATATTGTTAGGTATCCTCAAAAGGGGTTTATATTGATCTTTTTAAAAATTATTATTATTATTTTTTTTATTGGTGCATTGTATTCATACATCATAGTGGGATACAAACTTTTGTAGACATACATGCACACATCGCCCAGTCAGCCCCCACCTGAACCCCATCCTATTCTCTCCCCATCCCTCCCGCCCATGTTTGGCTTAGTGGTTGACAACTAGTATTATAGCAATTTATCCAAAATTAAAAATGATAATCTCACATAACAGTTTCATTTGTCTGATACCAAGCTTTTGATGACTTAAAGATAACATTTCAATATTTCTTTTTACTTTCTTTCTTACCAGAGAATATTTTTTTTCTATTTTTTTAGGTGAAACTATCATATATTTATATATTTATTTTTCAGAAAAAAAATCTATCCTAATATGGAAAATGGACTCTAGATACCCAAAATGATCTTGAAAAAGAACAAAGCTAGAAGATGTATATTTTCTGATTTCAAACCATATAAAGCTACAATAATTGAAACAGTGTAGTACTATTCTAAAGGCTGATATATAAACCATTGGAGTTAAATAAAAGCCTAGAGCTAAATTCTTCCCTATATTGTCAAGTTATTTTTGATGAGGTTTCCACGAACATTTGGTGGTGGAAATAATAATCTTTTAACTAAATATTGTTGAAACATAATAATTACATGGAAAAGAATAAAGTTGGACCCTTACCTAATCCCATATACAAATATTAACTCAAAATAGATAAAAGACCTAAATATAAATCTTAAGACTATAAACTTTTAGGAGAAAATCTGGGTCATAAAACCTCACAACATTGAAATTGGCAGTGATTTCTTGGATATGATTTCAATGGCACAGGCAACAGAAGAGTATACAAACTCCCTAAAAAATAAAAAATATTGTATATCCAAAGACAATGTAAACAGAGTTAACAGTTACTAATAGAATGGGATAAAATATTTCCAAATGCTATATCTGAAGGTATATTAATATTCCAACTAGAAATCCTAAAAATTAACAACAATAAAGGCAAACAATACCATTTAGAGATAGGTAAAAGACTAACATAAATAATGAATCTCCACAGATAACCAGTCTTAGTTGTCTGTTGGATGGAAACTCTTGTTTCTCTGGTTCTGGTGTGTGTTACCTATTTCTTCTTTGTAGTTAATCTCTTTGAGTATTTTCTTTAGTGCTGGTTTTGAAGACATAAATTCCTTCAGTTTCTGTTTGTCATGGAAGCTTCTTATTTCTCCTTCTAATTTGATAGAAAGTTTTGCTGGGTAGGAAATTTTTGGCTGGAAGTTGTTTTCTTTCAGAGTTTGGAATATGTTACTCCAAGCCCTTCTGGCTCTCATGACTTGGTTTGGGAAGTCTGGAGTGATTCTAATTGGTTTGCCTCTAAATGTCACTTGGCCCTTTGTTTTTGTTGCCTTTAAGATTCTCTGCTTGGCTTCCACATTGGTCATTTTGACAATTATGTGGCGTGGGGATCCTCTTCTCCGATCCTGTCTAAAGGGAGTTCTATAAGTTTCCTGGATCTGTGTATCAACCTCTTGCTCTATGTTTGGAAAATTTTCTGCTATTACTTCCTTGAAGAGATTGTTGATCCCTTTGGTTTCACTTTCTTTTCCCTCCTCTATTCCAATTATTCTTAGGTTAGCTCTCTTAAAATGGGCCCATATTTCTTCAATATCAGATTCCTGCTGTCGGATATTTTTTCCTAGATTAGAAACTATGCGTTCATTTTTGGAATTATCATCTTCTAAGAACGAGATTCTGTTCTCCATGTGGTCTAATCGGTTGTTTGTGCTTTGAATTGAGACCTTTACTTCATTAATTGCATCCTTTATCTCTTTTTGGCTCTCTCTGAGTTCTTTTCGAAGCACCTCTATTATTTCTAGTTATTTTCCTGATTTGATCTTCTAGAAATCTCTGATTTTCTGTTTTATCGGGTTCTGATGTTGTGGGGTTGTGGGCATTCATTGCTCCAGTATTATTCCTCTTTCCCATGATTTCGTAAGTTTGTGCCTTCTCTGGGTTCTTCCCTTGGGTCACTATGACTTCACTTAAGGTGTTCTGGATCTCGAGTCAGTAGTATCTCAGACCCCACTACTCCTTTACTGGGTTGTATCACAGAGTCTCCAACCCAGAGAGTCGATAGAGGCTGCTTTAGACTGTGGGGGGTGCCAGGTTGCACATTCTCCTATGGTGTGATATCTCTGCCACCGCCACTCCCCCACTGGGTCAAGTCCCAGGGAGTACAGTACTGGGATTTCTCCTCTGTGGCCTGCAATTTGACTCACTGTTCTTGAGTATGCAGATGTAGCTGTACTGGACTCGGTGAAATCTCTGCTGCTGCCGCCGGTGGCAATATGGCGCCGCTGCTGTGCCCTCGGCCGTGAGGCTGGCGTATTTCTTTTTGGTTTTGATTTCCACTCTGAATCCTTGCAGCGTGTGCTGAGCTCAGCCACTGGGAGCTTTAGATTTTACCTGCGGTGAGAAATCCCGCCTGGCTGTTCCGCAGCGGCTCACCTCAGCTTGCTGTAGCCGTCTGGTGAAGTCGCCACTGCCACCGGCAGTATGGCGCTGCTGCCGCGTCCTCGGGCTTGAGGCCGGTGTATCTTCTCTGTGGCTCTGAGCTCTGTTCTCAGTCCGCTTTCTCTCTGGAGCCTGGTGATTTTTTTTGTTTCTCTGGTGATGGTGTTTTCTGGCTATGAAAGGCGCTGATTTTGTGGTAATGGAGATTAGTTGTTAGCGGGGCTCTTAAGCCCCGCTTTTCTCGGTCGCCATCTTCCCGGAAGTCTGTATTGATCTGATCAGATATCAGAAAACACAAAAAAAGATCCAGAAAGGTGGCCAGATACTTTATTAGAAATTCTCCCACTTGTAAAATACCTTAAGAACGGTTAATTACCCACCTAGAGATAGTTAAGCAGGAAAGATGCCTGTTGGTCAGACAACAGAGGTCACACAAAAGATACAGTAAGTTTATGATAACTTCTTTGGGCACTGTTAGCTATCTTGCCTATGGATACTTTAGACCAGAGATACCTATTGTGGTAGACAATGAAGGCTCCATCAGGATCCAGAGGGTGGCCTGAACACCCTAAATCATCTTGTGATTACCAGACTCATGGTATCCTCACTCATCTCCCACTCCCCACCCCTCATGAAAGTCTCTTATTAAAGAAGAACCATGGACCCCCCAAATGTGTTGTTAACTCTGGAGATGGCTCACATTCCCCCTTGAATGTGTACTTCTTGCGTCCCTCAATAAAATCCCTGTCTTTGCCTCTGCATGTGCTGTTTCTTTTCTCTTGCCTAAGCCAAGGACCCTGACAGTCCTGAGCAGAGTTCCCTTCTCTCCTACACTGGGAATTCCTCCAGACCCTTCACAAAATGGTCTCTCCTAGTAAGATTCATCATCCTTGGGTCAGGCGGACAGCTCTTCTGGGCTTGGCCAGGCTCACCATGCATTTCTGTCTAGTTACTGGCCAGACAGAGAGCTCTGCTTATCTAGGATGGGCTCTTTCGTGTGTCTGATGGTTGGCTGACTGCAGGGTGGTCCATGATCATCTTGAATAGGACCACTGTGATCTCGCCCATGCAATTTCTTATCCTCCAGCAGGTCCCTCTGGGTTTATGCACATGGTGGTGCTGAAGATCTGAGGGAAGGAAGCATGCAAGACTTTCTAAGGCCCATTCTTGGAACTGGCACATTGATGTTTCCACTGCAAGATTACAAGCAAGTCACAGGACCAGCCCAGACTCAAGAAAGAGGGAAGTAGGCTCTTCCTTTTGACGTTAGGGCCACAGAATCATGTTGTATAGTGTGGACGCAGACAGAACATCACTTGGTACCAACAGTGCAATGAATATTTTTTTTTGTTGTTGTTGTTCTAGGGATGGAACCCAGGAATTTTCCACCACTGAGCCATCTTCCCATCCCCTTTTATTTTTTATTTTGAAGCAGGGTCTTGCTAGGTTACTGTGTGCTAGCCTCAAACCAGCAATTCTCCTATCTCAGCCTCCCAAGTATGAGAAATAATCTTCAACAAGGCTAGGGATTTTTCCCCAGGTGAAAGGTCCATAGTCTATGGCAAATTGCTAAAGCTGTATTTCTCAATGTGTTATTTATAGTTTACTCCTGCCTCACATTCGCTTGTGGGACTTGAGGTGTCCTAGGTCTACTGAATTAGAATCTCTGAAGCTGGGTCTCAGCTATCCCTACCTACCACCCCGTAACTCATTTTTGTTGTTGTTGTTTTGGTGGTACTGGGGATGGAACCCAGGGGCTTTCTACCTCTGGGTTACACCCTCAGACCTAGTTTATATTTTATTTGGAAACAGGGTCTCACTAAGTTGCTGAGAGCCTCACTAAGTAAGTAACTGAGGCTGGCTTCAAACCTGTGCGATCCACTGTCTCAGCCTCCCAAATACTGGGATTACAAGCGTGTGCCACCACACTCAGAACCCCTTAACTCTTTTACTCAGATTTGAGGACCTCTGCACTAGATTTTCCAGCTCAATATAATCATTGCCACATATAGGTTCATATAAAGAAAACTGAAACTGGAACTCTAGATGAAGAAGGAGATACTAAAGATGAGCAAATAAGGCAACCTAACTGAGGATGATGGGGGGAGGGGAGAGGAAAATTCCCTAATGTACATGATGCACAGTCACAAACATATCAAAGTCAATCACTAAGCCAAACCTGAGAAGGAGGGAGGGGGAGGGAATGGGGAGGGAAGTGGGGAAGGGCTAAGTGGGGGATGTGTGCATGTATGCCTCTACCATCTTGTACTTCATTAAGATGTATGACCACAGTGCACCAATAAAAAATTTAAAATATGTGTATATTAATTACAAAAACGTATGTATGGATATGAAATTACCAATGACATTTGTGGGGAAGAGGAGGGATGGGGCACCTCTGGAGGGAACTGCAGCAAGTGTGTGTGCATGCATATTCCTACCACTCTATACCTCAGTATGATGTACACTTATACCAATAAAAATATAAAATAATTATAAAAACCTATAGCCATTATAGGGAATTTTCTCAAATTTTCACCTTCTCCTACGTTAGGATAAATACAAGATCTCATAGCTACGTCAGTTTAACTAATAAACGTATCCTGGTGGAATCAGCTTGGTTGATTGTGTTTGCTCTTTGACTTTTTACCCATAAGGGGCCCTTGAAAAATTTATGCCTCTTACACTTGGGCCACTTCCTCTTCCTTGACAATAATGTCAAAGTCAATATTCCCGTGGTTTCTTTGTTAGAACGAGAAGCCTACCACTATGACATGCTCTCCAGGAGACTGATGTAGCAAAGGCAAGAAATTAATAAAATTTTTACCTGACAAAAGAGCACAGATACATGGAGGGTATAAGTTCTGTCTGGAATCTCCCAGCACACAAGTAAGGAAGAAAAATGAATATCATTACAGTTTTAAAATCCTTATCTAAATCTCTGCCTCAAAAGCCTTTAGTAGAGTTTGTCCCGATGCCCCACAGGTACGACAGGGCCTGTTCGGATGTGTACATAGGAACCAAAGTGAAAAAGAGCAAGGTTTTATCATTTTACTAGAGGCTTCTTTTAAGCCATTGGCTAAAATTTTTAAACACTCTAGAAGATTCTTTGATATAAAAATATTTCAATGGGGCTAGGAAATGAAGCTACAAGAAAGAAAAGCAATCTAAAAAAGACCAGCACTCAAGTAAATGAGTCTCTTTGGGGCAGCCTTTTCTGCTATTAACTGAGCTTGTGCAGATCTTTAGAAAGCACTATTGGCTTCCCCCTTGCTTGCTTAAGAATCCTTAATTACTCCAGTTGACTCATTGGATGTTTAAGTGAAGTGCAGCAGTGCACAGAAAAATAGCAGCAATAGGGGCTAGTGGGGTGTATGGTAAACTCAAAATGCACATCCCATTGAGAATTTTTACAAGAAATTGAGATTTTTTACAAGAAAATTTGGATGTGTCTTATAGAAACCATTGGTGGCTAGACTCAACTCTTTAAATAATGTGTAGCTCTGGGCTGGCTCAAGTCCAAATCTAAAATTTGGACATTTGAGGTTTTATAGGACCTACCATAGTGCCCTGAGCAGAATAGGATGGTCACATTTATTTTTAATGCAGCAAGACATGGAGAAATGATTAGGTTTTGGAAGTCTTGGGTTGAATTTTGATTCTACCACTCACTGGGGCAGAGTCTTAGCAGCCAGACCAGTCATTTTATCATCTCTAAACCGTATTTGTTTTTCATACGTACAATGTGGGCAGAGAGGCCTGCCCTGCTTAGTTTTTATATTTCTTGGGAAAACAAAATGATACCATTTCAAGCAGCACCGCCAATATTGCAGCCACTGCCTCCATGAAGCTGGTGCCTCTCAGGAAATATATCGTTTAATTGCACTTGATTTTAACGAAAAACCTTCCTGATTCAGTTTTTTGAAAACTTTAGAATGTTTGACACAACCTGCATTTGACAATCTTTATATTTTTAGACCATACGTTTTTATAAAATTGAAATGTAGATAAAATATTTCTGATAAAAATTTACCAACTGAAATGAGATACATGCAAATGTAAATATACAATGATGATTTAGAAGATTCACTATGCTATGAAAAAAGAATGTAAAATATAGCAATAGCTTTTAATGTTGACTATATAATTTATTTTTATGTTGACCACTGTAGACATATTGGGTTAAATTAATGTCATTTCATTTAATTCATTTCATCAGCTGGCGTGGTGGCGCACGCTTGTTATCCAAGTACTTGGACGGCTGAAACAGGAGGATTGCAGGTTCAAACCAGCTTTAGCAATTGAGTGAGGCCCTCCGCAATTTGGTGAGACCCTGTTTCAAAATAAAGAATAAAGCCGGGCATGGTGGCGCACGCTTGTAATCCCAGCATTTGGGAGGCTGAGTCGGGAGGATCAAGGTTTGCGGACAGCTTCAGCTACTTAGTGAGGCCCTTTGCAACTCAGTGAGACCCTGTTTCAAAATAAAGAATAAAAAATAGGGCTGGGGTATAGCTTGGAGGTAGGATGCCTCTGGGTTCCATCCCAGTACCGCAAAAAAAAAAAAAATACATACATACACACACATAAATACATAAATAAAATAAATAATAAAATATAGAGCTGAGTATATAGCTCAGAGGTAGAAAGCCCCTGGGTCCAATACTGCAAAAATTAATTCATCTATTTTTCATATTTTGAAGAAATGTATCTAGTAGATATATTAAAATAGCATAGGTGACTCATAACATATTTCTACTAGATACTAGTGACTTACATGAAAGCTTTTAATAACTATGCTTTATAAATAATAAATTGCATAAGTATGTTGCAATACCTCCAAGGGTATGGGTTATAACTATAGCCACCCCTTAGTATCTGTGGGGATTTGTTCGAGGATTTCCTATAGATAATAAAATCTGAGGATGCTAAGTCTCACCTGTGACATGCATAGTACTTGCATATAACCATGTACATATGTAATGTAAAATGCCATGTACGTAGCTGTTGTACCAAATTGCTTTGGAAATAATGACAAAGAAAAAAATCTGTTTGTGTTCAGTATAAATGCATTAAAAAAGATCTTTTTTTTTTTTTCTTTTTTGGTGGTACTGGGGCTGGAACCCAGAGGCTTTCTACTTCTGGGCTATACTCCCAGACCTATTTTCTATTTTATTTGGAAACAGGGTCTCACTAAGTTGCTGAGAGCCTCACTAAGTAGCTGAGGCTGGCTTCGAACCTGTGCGATCCTCCTCTCTCAGTCTCCCAAGCGCGGGGATTACAAGCGTGCGCCACCACGCCCGGCTTAAAAAAAAAAAATCTTTGATTTGGGTATGGAGGCTCACACCTGTAATCCCAGTAATTGGGAAGCTAAGACAGGAGGTTCATAGATTTGAGGCCAGCCTCAGCAATGTAGTAAGACTCTCAGCAACCTAGCAAGACCCTGTTTCAGAACAACAACAACAACAACAACAACAACAACAACAACAACAAAAATGGCTAACGGTGTAACTCAGAGGTATTATGCTCCTGGGTTCAATTCCAAGTACCCCACACACATAAAAATATTTTTTTATTGGTGCATTGTAGTCATACATCTTAGTGGGGTAAAAGATGGTAGAGGCATACATGCACACATTACTCATTTAGCCCTTCCCTAATTTCTCCCTCATTCTCCCCCTCCCTCCTTCTCATGTTTGGCTTAGTGATTGACTTTGATATGTCTGTGAATGTACATCATGTACATTAGGGATTTTTTTGACGTGTAGCTGAGAGCTGAGTATACTTCTCCATCTGCCTTGACCTAGTCCAGTGCCTGATGCTATGTAGGGGTTTGGTAAGTATTCTTGGAATAAATTTATTTTTTGAATGAATATGTATACTGTGTCTTTGTTGCATTGCTTATAAAATGGGATCACTGTAAAATAATATACCTAAGTGCTCCCAACTCTAAAAATTCAAGACCTGCCATGGCAGGACACTGGATGACTTGATGTGACATTCTTTCACTTTATGTAAGGATGTGTAGGCATTTTCACTTATCCAAGCTTCTAAAAATTTGATATAGAATCTTTATACACTATATAACAATGCAAGCAAGACAGGCACAGACTTCCATGGATGGCAAACTCTCCCTCATATTGCAGTCTTCAATCAACAGTAGGGAAGCAGGACTGGCTGTATCAGCATCAGTACCTTGGGCCTCATGACTTTGTTTTCATTGTTTTTAAAGTTATCAGTCAAGCTCTGCTTTTATTAGAACAGCCCTCACTTCAGCAGACTTTGCCTGCAGATCGGAGTCATTTGTGAATGTGGGTATTCCACAGCTTGAAGTGAGAATTTGCCTCTTAGGAAAAAAGACGTGTGTGTGTGTGTGTGTGTAGAATGAATTGTCTCCGCACCTTTTCCATCTGTTCTCAAGAAAATGTTTTCGTGAACACGATAAAGTCCAGAGAGTAAGTGATAGGAACCCCTAACCAGTAGATTCAACTTTCTTTGATTTCATGTGAAAGAAATAGAGTTTTCTCTTTATAAGTAGCAGATCAGGTTTCTGAGATGCTGTAGCTCCTCTTACTAGGAAAAGCATACGTATGTGCAAATTAATATAATATATGCATATGTGTTTTTGTTTCTGTGGGAAAGGTTACAGTGTGGTTTCTTTGTCATATATAAAACTTCACATTTTGAAAAACTTTCATTTTATAGAATTAAAGGCGAGAAACCTTAGCAGAGTGTACAAGTTCTTTGGAAGTGGATGGCAGGATAACTTGTCATTTTCCTCTGCTTCGTGCTGATGGAAATTGTAGGGATTCCAATGTTTTCCTCTGGGAGATTATCTTCTGTTGGCTGCCATCCTAACTTTGGAGATGTTTATTCTAGAAGCAATTTAAACAAAAGGGGGGAAATGCCCTGGACTAGAGGCTGCATGTAATCATAATGAAAAATGCTGGATACTGAATCAAAGGAGTGGAAGATGGTGTGGTGATCTCAGATTTTGACTCCCACCTCTGGGGTCAGGACTCTTGGAGAAAGTATGATGAACAAAAAAGAGTGTGCTATGGCGAACTGGGCCCATTTGGAGTATGTGTGTTTTCACTCTCCCGCCCCTTTTTATGTTGTGGTCACCCTGTGGATGAAGAAACCTGGTGATTGTTAAGGAAGTCTGAGGTTTTCTTCTACTCTGTGGTGCTGGTCAGTGAACCAACTTTCTGCAATGTAATTTTAAAAAGCAGGCACATAGGCACCGAAACAAACATCAATTCAGGTAAGAATCACCAATGGATGCTAAATTCAGAATACTGATATCATCTCCAGGTGCGTACAAGCAAAGAAGGAAGAGCAGCTCACGGTGCGGTGAAGAAATGGCAAAAATCTTACTCAAATTATAGAAATTAACATCAGTAAGAAGCGGAAAATGTATATCATGGGGTCTGAGATAGGATACTCTTGGAAGAACAGGCCATATCACAGTATCCCTGCCCCAGATGTCATACATGAATCTATTCACAAGGAGATATCAGAGAAACCCAAGTTGAGGGATATTCTATAAAATGACTGAAGGGCTGAGGGGTTGCAGTCAGGTTAAGGAGAATACAGCAAGATGATAATTGAATGAAACGTAAAATCTCTAACTGAATCCTTGACTGGAGAAATAATTGTTGTAAAGATAATTGTTGAGAACTGATGATGGAATTTTATATGATCTGCAGATTACATAAAAGTAATTATGTCATATATTGAATTTAGCTGGGCATGGCAGCACACAAATCCCAGCTTTGGGGAGCCTGCAACGGGAGGCTCTCGGTTTGCTGATAGCCTCAGCTATTTTGCAACTCAATGAGACCCTCTTTCAAAATAAAGAATAAAAAATAGGGCTGGGGGTATAGTTCAGAGGTAGAATGCCCCTGGGTTCCATCCCCAGTACAGAAAAAAAAATCTTTGAATTTGATAACTGTACTGTGATTATGTAGAAGACTATCCTGGTTCTTAGGAAATATACATTGAGCTTTTATAGAATAAAGGCATGATACATCCAGCATGCAATCACGTGGTTCAGAAATAGCTATTACTATAACTGAGTATGAGTGTGGTTACACATACAATACAGAAACAGAGAGGGGTATTAAAATGTGGCAAACTATTAAAAACGGGTGAATGTAGGAGCTGAGGACCAAGCTCACTGGTGGAACACTTGTCTAGCATATGTAAAGCCCTGGCTCCTATTCTTATCACTGCAATAAACAAACAAACAAACAAACAAACCGGTAAATTGAATCTGATTAAAGGGTATTTTATTTTATTTTTGGTTTTACTGGGGATTGAACCCGGGGGCATTTTCCCTCTGAGCTACACCTCCAGCCCTATTTTTTTATTCTTTATGTTGAAACAGGGTCTCACCAAGTAGTGGAGGGCCTCACTAGGTAGCTGAGGCTGGCCCAGAACCCAGATCCTCCTGTCTCAGCCACCCCAGGTACTAAGATTACAATTATTTTTTTGGAATAATCTCATGACTTTTCCATAGATTTGAAAAATAAAATATTTGAAAAATAAAGACAATACACTTCCCCTTACATATACATATATTTATTAGTGGAAAAGTTTTATGAGAGTAAAGTTTAGAATACAAACAAGTTTGAATAAGAAGAGACGAATACCAAGAGGGATAGCTATGAAGACACCATCTCATAAATGTTGTTTCAAGTGTCCTTTTGCAATGACAAACTCCAGAAATTCCCTGTCCATCAGGGCAATGCCATTAAAAAAAAAGTCAGATGGCTGCAAAGGCCTGAGAAGCCAGGGTGTAGGGTGATGAGGCCCTGGCGAGATCGTTGATTTATTGGCCAGCTCAACCTGTGTGTTACTGGAGACCATGGGGTAGCAGTCTGGGTCAAACCGTGTGCCGTGCCGCATCCTCCAAAGGCCAGCAGTGACGGGATTAAACCCAGGAAGGAGCACACTTACCATCCTTTAAGTGCTGGCATTCCCTGAGTCGACAGTTGGCCGTACATCTTGTTGTAGTTATCTGGAATATCTCCTGTGGTGAGCCCCACAGTCTCTTGTGAGTAAGTACAGGAAAGATGATTATTCCTGAAATCGCTTCCAATTACAGTATCGATCAGTCAGTCAGGAGATTTCTAGTGTGAAGCTTGCTTTTCTGCACACTTGAGGCTGATGCAACACATCCGTATCTGCTGTGCACAGAGCTCCCTAAGAAGGGCAGGGTGGCTGCTCACCAGCCTATTAGAGGGAAAGAGAATGAAGCTGTTGTTCACCCAAGATGGAGAAAGAACTCAGTGGGAATCTCCTTTAACAAACACCTGTAATCTGGTGGTACACCAACACACAGCTCTTTATACAGACCTTTGCAAGGCTCTGGGAAGCACCCTGTGGAGTTACATAGGAAGGAAAACTCGGCCCTTTATTACTTAATCACATCACTCCATGTTAGAGGTTTTCATTATCTCATAAAATGGTTTCCAGGGGTAGGGAAAGGTGGTTTGGAAGAAATTTTATTGACTTGCCTTGTTTCCAATTTTGTGAGCTTTCAAAAATACTCATTTTCTCTTTTTATTTGCTGCTCTCTCTCTCTTTTTTTAACCATGACTTTTGTGCAGGGTTGTTTTATGTTCAAGGCCATTTTGTTTTGTCCTGATATTTATATAATTTAAGAATTGTTTTTTCTGTAAGTAAAAAACCAAAGGGCTGTACATAATAAAGTGTATTTAATTATAACAGCAATTTTTTTCCAAGTGTCATAGATCAAAAACATAATATGGGATGGAGGGGTTTGCAATCCAGCATGCTTTCAAAGCTATTGGCTTTACAAGAAGAATGAAGTCCTAAGATGAGGGCTTCTAGTTTTCAAAGTGCTGTGCAGAATTTCAACCTCATGATCTCTTATCAACTCTGAAAGGGGACACCTTTGCTGTCTTTGCTTAGGAACAGTTTAATTTTTTTTCATTTTTCTTTCAATGGATAGCATTGTTACTTTGAACAATATGAGTTGGTTTATAGGGGCTATACACGTTGGGGATTGTGAATCTCCTTTGTGCCAACTAGTACCTAAAAAAGAAGTTAAAAAATGGAAAGTGTGTATGTGTGTGTGTGTGTGTGTGTGTGTGTGTGTGTGTGTGTGTGAGAGAGCACGCATGCACATGTACTTAGCAAAGAAGAGACTAGATCAGTGGCCTCCCTAGTTGCAGATGGAGGCTTTTTAACAGAGAGTTTGGTTTCTAGGTACATGGCTTATTTGGCAGAGAAATGTGGGCCCAAGGTTTTTGATTTGTCTTTAAAAATTTGCATGGTTAGTTCTAGGTATAGGGTTAGAATTTTAAAGACATAATTGAGGCAAAGTCAGAAGCTGTTTAGCAGCTCAGTAATTAGATTGCTAAGATCTCTCTAGACGGTAGGGATGCTACTGTCTCTTTGGGAAGTGCCCACCTGGAGGGGAAGATGGAGGTTTCATTTCAGGGTGCAGGCAGTTGCTGGTGATTTCTGCAGATGAGAATGTCTCTAATGGGCTTTTTCCCCCTGGATTATATGACTTTCTTGTGGAAAGGGGAAAAAAATGGGGTTCACCGGTCTTTAGCTGGTGAAATGTTCTGAGATGTGTGTGCGTGTGTTTTGATTAAATATTTGAATTTCTTTTGCTCGTGAGAGTGTATGACTCCACGTAGACCTTTTGAATGCAGCAGGAGTGAGTCTCGCCTGGGGAAGGAAGAGGTGAGCAGGACCTCCGCATTAGATACATTTCTTCTCAGTCCACTGTTCGTAGCAGGAACAGAAAATGGGCCAATTCCTTCATGTCCTGGTAACCGGACAACTTTCCCTTGGGACTAAAAGCATCAGGGCTGACCCTGCATTTCCTCCACAAGGCTAACTGACTTTGGTTAAAGAACCCCGTGAAACTGCCTGTGCGAATGTCAGCTTTGTGACTTTCTTCCTGAAACGCTATTCGAGTTTCTCTGCACGTGGCTCTTTATTCTTTCACCGTTCCTTTAATTGCAGTGAGCTCTGACTCTGTTATAAACTTTGTTCAGCTACATACCCTATGAAAAAGCAGGTATTTATCTCATTTTGGAAGGTGCTGATTGGTTGTAAAATGTCCTTGTAAAATCTGCTCTCCCTGTTAACTTCATTTGTATGAAGGGAAAGCATTTGGAATTTGCCAGAATTGCTGATCATGGGCAGAGCAGTCACGTCTACGGTCTTGTATTTGTTGAATTATTAGAAAAGCC
The DNA here is from genome assembly GCF_963383645.1 of Muscardinus avellanarius. Classification (NCBI taxonomy): domain Eukaryota; kingdom Metazoa; phylum Chordata; class Mammalia; order Rodentia; family Gliridae; genus Muscardinus; species Muscardinus avellanarius. The sequence continues at coordinate 7,549,280 of NC_137805.1, read as the reverse complement.
TGAGTCTCTAATGACCCCAGAAAGTTCTCTGTGTGTTCCCCTGGCTCTGGGTGAACCGGCCACTTGAAATGGTCATGTGTACTGCTGGACTTATCCTGTCTCCTGTGTCTCCTGGGAGAAAGATTACCAGACTTCTCTTTGTAACCTAATATGATACGTATCAACTTATACATCAAGAATTCATCCTAAAAGCTAGGCTGACATCTTTCTGGACCGACTTAAAGCCAATTTTGGGTTGTTTTCTCCTTGGAGATAGAGAACTTTGATCTAATAACACTCCATATATTACTCAACCACCCTGAGGGGCCAATCTCAGTTCTTTTAACCATTTCTCTTCCCTGCTTTTTCCCAAGTCTGCAATTAGGTTTACGTTTCCTCTTTTCTAAGCAACATAGTCTTTAGATATCTGCAATCCTTTCTTGCATGCAAAATTTTCTGTTGTTTCTGCTCATGATTTCATGGTTACCTTCTTTATTCGGTGCTGTTCCTCTTTCAGCTGGGCTGAGAACATATATGGTTTTCCTAGGGTGGCACAGCCATGGTGACAGAGAGGGTCACAAGTACTATGTATAAAGAGGGTAGAAAAGAGAATCAGGCATGTCCAGCTGTGTTTATGTCTAGAACACAGATCAGACTTAAAAACAAGTACTTATTTGTTCAACAAATCAATTCATAAGATTTCATTCCTATGTCATTTTCTTCATTTCCTATACTGCCTTTGTTGATAAGAAAACTTTTGGGGCTAAGGGCCCGAGAACCTGGGTTCAATTCCTAGCACCAAGAAACCAAATCCCCAAACAGCACTTTCTTTGAGTTTTTTTATTTTATTTTTTTATTATTATTATTATTTTTTTACTTTGTGAGGATTGAACCCAAGGTCTGGCTCATGCTAGACAAGCACTCTACCACTGAGCTATCTCCCACCCCCAGGCCAAATACTACTTTCTTCTTGGGCTAATTTGAAGTTTAAAAGCCATTACCTTTTTATATCCTCAAAAGAGTGCAAGACATTATATTGAAGATTTTTGTGTTAATTAAACCACTATGTTGCAGTAGAGAACTGGCAACTTGGTTAATCTCCCAGTGGCTGGTATTACTCAGGAGCTATTGTGTCTCTTAAAGTCACACCGATAAGAAGAAACCACTCCCAGAATGCCAGGGATCTTTTTAGTTAGTACTAGTATGGGTGTAACTTTTTTACTTCCTGAAGCTGTATCAGTTACAAATATGTGGAAACAGAGAAGATTAAGTTATTATGAGAAAATTTCTTCTGAATAATTCATATTATTATTTCTGGGTAGAATTGTTTGTCCCCAGCCCCCTCCCCTCAGATATGAATTAAATATTGAAAGTTCATTCTGTTTCTTCTGAATACCAGAATCCTGACTATGATAATAGGTTCTGGGAACAGGCTGAGTTTTCAGTGTTCCAGTGAACAGGATGTAATAAAAACTCCATAAAAAGCCAACTCTTTGCCATGTGCTTCGAACATCGTGTCTCGCTAGTGGAGATTTTGTATTTTTTAACTCTTGAGGGAAAGTAACTTACAATCTGAAAGTTCTGAAGTAAATCAAAAGCATCCTGTCAAGTCATATTTTAATAAAAATCACACTACTCTCAAAAGTCCATATTTAAAATCAGTGAAATTTTAGGTTTTCCTGCTTTAATGATAAGTTTTTCCCCTTCTAAAACCCCGCCATCAGTGGAATTTTTACACTGGTAGAAATTCTCTTTGGTTTTCCCGTGCTCTTGCTGAATGCAGTGCTGTCTTGCTCGGTAGGAAATGTGCCTGGGAGGGCCTGAGGCTCAGGGGTTGATGAGATTCAAGCTCTGCTGGTGCAGAACTGTTCAAACATGCCTGACCATTTGACTGTCAGTCTCCTTTGCCAAATAACTCATCTAGAGGCTTGGATACTTCTCCCGTCTTTTCCCCAGACATGACTCAGGGTTCTGTACTTTCTCATCCACATCAAATAAAGACTTGAATATTGAAGAATAGATGGAATTTTATTTGAATGTCTATCACTTCATCGTAGTAGTTTCTCTTCTAATGGGTAGGGCAATCCCTGGCGATCATGGCCTAACTTCCCCAACCCTGACCTTCTCTTTGTTTTCCTTACTTCTCATCCCTTTGGAAGGCCAGTTGTCTAGTGCTTGGCAAATTTTTAGGTGACCATTGCTACAGCCTTAGTGCCTCAGTGGGGAGAGATGGGAAGGCATATTTTAAACCTGCGTGTGTCTTGGGGTGCCTATCAGATTCCAGCAATCGAGGTCTACTGAGGTTGAACTGTATCTCTCAGGTCTCCAGAATGGTGGCAGTAGGGGACAAGCAGAGGTGATGCTATTCTGACACTTTGTTGATGCTTAAGAGCTATTAAGATGACTTTAAGAAGCAGATGTGAATTGGTCCACTTGGGACTCAGCTGGCGGTGTCCCTAAGGCTGTAGGAGAGAGAATGAACAAAGATGTGGCCTTCAGTTAAGCAAGTCAGCTATTATAGAAGGGGGGGGGCTAACTTAAAGTCTTTCTTTGAGGAACAAGATGTACTGACTAGGGCAGGTGTTCACCTGGTGGAACATCCTTCTTGGTATAGATGAAGATGCTGCTGAGGCCAGGGAGGGACAGATAGGACACAGGGGATTCTTAATTTTACTTTAAATGCTAAAACCCTGCAAGAAAAAAATCATAGCACTCATGGAGTACTAACCATGTGGCAGAGTTTTATTTTTATCCTTGTATATGATATCTAATTTAAAACTCATAGCCACTTCTTAAGGCAGGCACTATTTTTTTTTTTTCACATGGGAAAATCGAGCCGCAAAAAACATGAGTATCTTGCCTAAATTGATGTAGCTAGCAAAAGCCGGAGCCAGGCAGTCAGATTCCACAGACTTAACCAGAAAGTAGGGCTCCTGGGTATCAGGTTTCTTATAGCACGATCTGTGAGAAAGAATTACAAAATCTCTTTCTTGAAAGTTAGTTTCTTATAGGATTTGGATAATTGTACGATATGGAGGGAGAGATATGGTTGTATTTAATGAGCATGTACATTTCCTCAAATTAGCTCAGAATTTGGAAACTACTGTCTGTGAAACTCTTGTAGGTACTTCTGCTCTTCCAGAAAAGCTTATACGCTAGAGTTTGCAGAGCTGAGCCCTGCAGCTCCCTGGGGAGGGTGCGAAGATTTTTCTTCTTAAGCCAGTTGAGTGAAAGCCCTAGCAAAGTGGCATTTTATAGAAGAGTCTCCATCAAAGCCAGTAAAGCTGAGTATAATTCCTTAAATGTATCTTTCTGTAAACAAGGAAGATGCAGTAAGATTTAGAAATAATGCAGTTGAGTAAGTGAAACAATCGAAGATACGCATCTGATTCAGACCGAATTCAGTGACTGCGACACTATTATCCGATGAGGGAGATTTCCTGTCACATGTTCAAAGCTGGCTTCAAATCCTTAAAAGGTATCAAAATCATCAAAGTGTTTTCATTGCTTCTTAGCTGCCATTGTGAAAGAATTGTAAATGGCCGAAACATTTATGTTGACCAGAAACCGCAGTTGAGAGGTGAAAAGGTGTGTTTCTGGGCACAGAATGAGGAGGGTGGTATGAAGCAGGGGCTCTGTCACTGCTGCTGGTAATGTTCTCCCCGCCTCAAATACAGGGATCCATAGAAGGATCCCTGGGGCATGTCTTTTGGCAAGAAAAGAATCACAGTTGGGAAAGGGATTCTCAAACTTGGCTGATTGTCCTAATCACTTGAAGTGCTTATGTGCAATACAGATACTTGGGGGTCTCCCCTGGAAGGGGATTTCTGATAAAAAAAAAGTCCATATGGAAGTCCAGGAATGTACATTTTAATAAATCTCCCTACATGGGAACATATAATCAACCAGGACTAGGATCTCTAATTTGGTGTGCACATTTTACAGGTGGCTACACTGAGGCTTAGCAAGGGCCATTGGCATGCACATCCCTGCTCCAGTAGTAGAAATGAGACCAATTAAAAAAAAAAATTTGGGCTCTAGATTCAACATATTTTCTCATGTCTATGAACACATGTGCATTGAGCAATTAGGGCTGAGTATGCATATGTATGTGTGTAATCTGTAGATATATGATGATAGAGACTTATCAGTATCACATATTGAGCTATTAATTAGCTATTAATTAATCAGGTAAGTAACAATTTTCAACTTTTAGAATGGAAATGCTTATCCTATGAAAATATAATTATTTCATACCCTGTCTCCTGGCAAAAGTAAAAAGCACAGAAATGAGAAATAAGATATTCCAAGAGTTATTCAAGAACATATTATAGAATCCCTACTGTGCTCAAGACTCAGATAGACGACTTATGCCTGGCATCCTAGACAACATAATTGGAAAGCTAGCGAGGACTTATAATCATATAATTTGCATCCCCATCCCCAGATTGGTAGACTCTAAGCACTGATCAAGTTCAGTGACCAGTCCATGTAGGATTTCTTCCTGCTGGATTTAATCCCCACTACTCCTTGAGGTTAGGGGCTGTATCTCATTCTTATATCATTAAACGCCTATCCAATATAGTAATAATAATAATAATAATAATAATAAATAAGAAGGAAAATGATGATGATGATGATGATGGTGATGATGATGATGATGATGATGATGATGTTTGGGGCACTTATTCAGTTTTCAAAATAATTCTATGATGTAGGTATGGCTGTGATTCCTCTATTATGAATAAATAGACATGCAAACATCATCTGGCTTGTTGAACAAGGGTGGAACAGGACAAGAGGTTCAGGACAAGGTGGGACTTTTGCTAAGATTTGGAGAATGGGCACAGCTCAGATGAATAAAAGGCCAGAGAGGGCTGATGCTTCTAGAAGGAAGGACTATCAATATGCTTGAGAAGGTGGAAATGATTAAAGGTGAACATGCTTGGCGGGGTAGATGCAGTTTGGTTTCTTTGAAGCAAAGGTAGGACAGAGAGACAGTGGGAATTGTGGTTAGAAAGGTAATTTCAGGTGTGCTCATGAATGGCTTTCATGGATGGTCTTGAAATCTGTGCTGAGGACCTTGGTGCTTATCCTGTCCACACTGAGTAACTCTAGAGACTTTGAGTAGGGGAACAACTTGCTGGAAAAGAACTACTCTATTCCTTTTCCAGACTATATCAAGAATTAGGGAAGGTCTGAGGCATCCCAGCTTGAAGACTCTGTACAAAGCAACTTTGGAGGAAATACCAGATAAAGAGGGGGATGAAGATGAGTTTGTCTTTGCCTTGGTTGGGTTGGGTTGACCAATACAGCACCATCTCTAGCAGGCAGTAGGAACTATGGTGCTGTGGGTAAGTGCCACAGTGGGATTGGGACAAAGATATACAATGTGGCTTTTGAAGTCAGTAATAAATGAGATTTCTCAGTAGAAGAATAAAGATCAGGAGGGATGGAAGCCTAGGACCAAACCCTGTGCATATGTCCAACTGGAGGTCAAGGAGAAAAAAACAAACAAGAAAGCGAATGAGAGGTAGAGTTTAGCATGTAATAAGCTTTTGAATTTTATTAAAAATCACCCTCCCAAGCTAGGTATGGTAGCAAATGCCTATAATCCCAGCACTTGGGAGGATGAGACAAGAGGATTGCAGGTTTGAGGTTATCCTCTGCAACTTAGTGAGACTCTGTTTCAAAATAAAAAATAACAAGGGCTGAGGGTGTAGCTCAGAGGTAGAATGCCTCTGGGTTTAATTCCCAGTACCAAAAAAAAAAAAAAAACCTCTTCTGAATTAACATGCTTATCTCTTATGAGTGTATTTTACCAATGAATTTTTTTATTTTTTATTTTTATTTATTTTTATTTTTTTGGTGGTACTGAGGTTCCTGGAAGCCCTTCTACCTCTGGGCTACACTCCTAGACCTATTTTATATTTTTATTTGGAAACAGGGTCTCTTAAGCCAGTGAGGCTGGCTTTTTTTTTTTTTTTTGGTGGTGGTACTGGGGTTCCTGGAAGCCCTTCTACCTCCAGGCTACACTCCCAGACCTATTTTTACATTTTTATTTGGAAACAGGGTCTCCTAAGCCAGAGCACGCGGCTGGCTTCGAACCTGCACGATCCTCCTGTCTCTGCCTCCCAAGCGCGGGGATTACAAGCGTGCGCCACCATGCCTGGCAAGCCAATGAATTTTTTAATAAACAATCTCCAAGATATTTCTACCAAGAAATGTATACCATCTGAAAATCTTTCCAGAACCTCAAAACTCAATATTTACCAAACTAAAATTGGTTTTTCAATGTCCAAATGTATCCTACATTCTGTGTCATTTTTAGAAACAATCTTTCACCTCGTAGGATCAAATTCTCATTTCCTGTCTATTCTGCTTGCTTCCAAGTGCAGAAGGCTGACCGTTTTGTAGTGCTTTTAATTGCCCGTTCTTCTTTCATACCTCTGCACCTGAACTCAGGCCCTGGGTACCTCCACCTGGGAGTGTTGTAATAACCTCTGGATTCGTCTTCTCTCTTTTACACTCTCTGATCCATTTTACACACTGTTGCTACCAGATTCATCTTTTGGCATCTGATCTTCTGACTCAACAGGCCCTATTAAAAATCTTGCAAAGTGTCTATTTGCTGACAGCAGTGGTTTCAGATTTGGTCCCCAAATGAAATCTTGCCCAGAAATTCTAATACATCAACTAGATAAAAGCAGACTGTTCTCAACACACTGGGAAAGTATCCTGGATCATCGCCCATTCTGTATCCACAACACCCAGCACTCAGTAGAATAGATTTTGAATAATTACCAGTTTCCTGAGACTATTAGTAATAGACACCCATAATTTATTCCTAATTTACTTTTCCAGTCTTCTGTCTCATTAGTGCCAACTATGTCTCCTCCAGTTGAGTCAAACTAAATCCTGATTGTTAATATCCATATACATATGTACCATGGGCTCCTGTTCTAATAAACTCATTGTTAAGTTGAAAATGTTATGAGCTGAGGATGTGTTGAATACACCTGAACCTATAAGCATCCCTGCTTAGCAGCACAATGCACTGTAGAGTCATGAGTCCCTTGTGATCTGTGGCTGACTGGGAGCTGCAGCCAGTCACCACCTCCTAGCATCACCTACCAGATATTGCTAGCCTGGGGAATTATCAGAATTCCAAACTTGAAGTATTAGTTTCAGCTGCATGTGTATTACTTTTGCACCATGGTAAAGTTGGAAAGTTGTTAAGTCAGTCCATCCAAAGCTGGGGACTGTATGTGTGGTATGCCCATTGCTTCCCTACTTTTTACCCTCTGTTCATTTAAGTAGACTTCTCTTCTGTTTTGAATGCCCTTGCTTCCTCTGAATACATCCAAATTCTTTTTTTTTAAATTTATTTTTATGTGGAACATATTGAAAATGGTAGACATTTAGACTGTGCTTGATAACCCCCCCCCCATTCCCCTTCCTTCTTCCCAACAATGACTGTCCAGGTTAACCATGCTATGTTCATACTTTTACACATATTCGGACGTAGCTCCTCCATTAATCGACCTCAGTCGACTTTCTTCCTCTTCTATCCTTCCATTCTAGCTTTGCTGAGATTTCCCCTCCATTATCTGGAGTCTCTCTGGTATCCCTAATACTACCTAGTCTGGGCATATTAGAGAAAACATATGTCCCTTCTCTTTCTGTGCTTGGCTGATCTCACTTAACATAATGCTCTCCAGATCTTTCCATCTTCTTGCAAATGGCATAATTTTGTTCTTCTTTATAGCTGAATAGAATTCATTGTGTATTTCCCATAATTTTGCAATCCATTCATCTGTTGATGGAGACCTATTTTGGTTCCATAGTTTGGCTATTATGAATTGTGCTACTATGAACATAGGTATGTATATGTTGCTGTAGTTCTCTGATTTCAACCCCTTTGGAAAAATACCCAGTAGTGGTAGAGCTGGATCATATTGTGGATCTATTTCCAGTTTTCTAAGGAATCTCCACACTGATCTCCATAGCAGCTGAATAAGTTTGCATTCCCACCAACAGTATGAAAGAGTTCCTCTTTCCCCACATCCTTGCCAACACTTGTTGTTATTTGATTTCCTTATGCTTGCCACTCTGATGGGGTTAGATGGAATCTCAGTGTAGTTTTGATTTGCATCTCCCTAATGGCTAATGATGTTGAACATCTTTTCATGTATCTATTGGCCATTTATATCTCTTCTTTTGTGAAGTGTCTATTCAGTTCAGTTGCACATTTCTTGATTGGGTTATTTGTTTTGCTAGTGTAGAGTCTTTTGACCTCTTTATCTATTCTGGATATTAGCCCTTTATCAGAGTAGTGGCTGGTAAAATTATTCTCCCATTCTGTAGGCTTCCTCTTTAGGTTCTTGGTGGTTTCCTTTGATGAGAAGAAAATTTTTGATGCCATCCCACTTGTAAATTCTTGCTTTAATTTCCTGCACTTTGGAGGTCTAATCCCAAAGCCAGCAGAAGGCAGGAAAGTATTAAAATCAGAGCAGAAATAAATGAAATAGAGAACGAAAAACAATTAAAAGAACAATACAAAAAGCTGGTTCTTTGAAAAGATTAATAAGATTGACAAAACCCTGGCCAACCTAACTGAAAGAAAGAGAGAATCAGCTCAAATTATAAAAATCAGAAATGAAAAAGGAGACATCACCACAGGCAGTGGGGAAATTCAAAGGATTATCAGACATTATTTTGAAAATTTATACTCCAATAGACTGGAAAACATGGAAGAAATCGATAGATTTCTAAGCACATATAACCTACCTAAACTGAACCAAGAGGACACAGCAAACCTAAACCAACCAATAGCAAACAAAGAAATAGAAACAGCAATAACAATTCTGCCATCAAATAAAAGTCTAGACCCTGATGGGTTTCCAGCTGAATTCTACAAAACCTTCAATGAAGAACTAATCCCAATACTTCACAACTTGTTTCGGAAAATTGAAAGAGATGGAATTCTTCCAAATTCCTTCTATGAGGCCAGTATCACAGTAATCCCCAAACCAAATAAAGATACCTCAAGATAGGAAAATTATAGACCAATATCCTTAATGAACATAGATGCAAAAATTCAAAACAAAATACTAGCTATATGTATTCAAAATCATATCAAGAGAATTATACACCACGACCAAGTTGGTTTCATCCCAGAAAAGCAAGGCTGGTTCAACATACGCAAATCAATACTGCCGGCGAATTCACGGGACGGCTACAGCAAGCCGAGGTGAGCCACTGCGGAACAGCCAGGCGGGATTTCTCCGCGCAGAGAGCATCTAAAGTTCCCAGTGGCCGAGCTCAGCACACGCTGCAGGGATTCAGAGTGGAAACCAAAACCAAGAAGAAAAACACCAGCCCCACAGCCGAGGGCGTAGCAGCGGCGCCATATTGCCACCGGCGGCAGCAGCACCGAATCCAGCGAGGCCAGTACAGCTACATCTGCGTACTCAAGAACAGTGAGTCAAATTGCGGGCCACAGAGGAGAAATCCCAGTACTGTACTCCCTGGGACTTGACCCAGTGGGGGAGGGGCGGTGGCAGTGATATCACACCATAGGAGAACATGCAATCTGGCACCCCCCACAGTCTAAAGCAGCCTCTATCGACTCTCTGGGTCGGAGACTCTGTGATACAACCCAGTAAAGGAGTAGTGGGGTCTGAGATACTACTGACTCGAGATCCAGAGCACCTTAAGTGAAGTCATAGTGACTCAAGGGAAGAACCCAGAGAAGGCACAAACATCCGAAATCATGGGAAAGAGGAATAATACTGGAGCAATAAATGCCCACAACCCCACAACATCAGAACCCGATAAAACAGAAAATCAGAGATTTCTAGAAGATCAAATCAGGAAAATAACTGTAGAAATAATAGAGGTGCTTCGAAAAGAACTCAGAGAGAGCCAAAAAGAGATAAAGGATGCAATTAATGAAGTAAAGGCCTCAATTCAAAGCACAAACAACCTATTAGAACACATGGAGAACAGAATCTCGCTCTTAGAAGATGAGCAATCCAAAAATGAACGCATAGTTTCTAATCTAGAAAAAAATATCAGACAGCAGGAATCTGATATTGAAGAAATATGGGCCCATTTTAAGAGAGCTAACCTAAGAATAATTGGAATAGAGGAGGGAAAAGAAAGTGAAACCAAAGGGATCAACAATCTCTTCAAGGAAGTAATAGCAGAAAATTTTCCAGACATAGAGCAAGAGGTCGATACACAGGTCCAGGAAACTTATAGAACTCCCTTTAGACAGGATCGGAGAAGAGGATCCCCACGCCACATAATTGTCAAAATGACCAATGTGGAAGCCAAGCAGAGAATCTTAAAGGCAACAAAAGCAAAGGGCCAAGTGACATTCAGAGACAAACCAATTAGAATCACTCCAGACTTCCCAAACCAAGTTATGAGAGCCAGAAGGGCTTGGAGTAACATATTCCAAACTCTGAAAGAAAACAACTTCCAGCCAAAAATTTCCTACCCAGCAAAACTTTCTATCAAATTAGAAGGAGAAATAAGAAGCTTCCATGACAAACAGAAACTGAAGGAATTTATGTCTTCAAAACCAGCACTAGAGAAAATACTCAAAGAGATTAACTACAAAGAAGAAATAGGTAACACACTCCAGAACTAGAGAAACAAGATTTTCCATCCAACAAACAACTAAGATTGGTTATCTGTGGAGATTCATTATTTATGTTAGTCTTTTACCTATCTGTAAAGGGTATTGTTTGCCTTTATTGTTGTTAATTTCTAGGATTCCTAGTTGGAATATTAATACACCTTCAGATATAGCATTTGGAAATATTTTATCCCATTCTATTAGTAACTGTTAACTCTGTTTACATTGTCTTTGGATATACAATTTTTTTTTAGGGAGTTTGTATACTCCTCTGTTGCCTGTGCCTTTGGAATCATAACCAAGAAATCACTGCCAATTTCAATGTTGTGAGGTTTTATGACCCAGATTCTCCTAAAAGTTTATAGTCTTAAGATTTATATTTAGGTCTATTATCTATTTTGAGTTAATATTTGTATATGGGATTAGGTAAGGGTCCAATTTTATTCTTTTCCATGTAATTATTATTTTTTAACAATATTTAGTTAAAAGATTAATATTTCCACCACCAAATGTTCATGGAAACCTTGTCAAAAATAACTTGACAATATAGGGAAGAATTTAGCTCTAGGCTTTTATTTAACTCCAATGGTTTATATATCAGCCTTTAGAATAGTACTACACTGTTTCAATTATTGTAGCTTTATATGGTTTGAAATCAGAAAATATATATCTTCTAGCTTTGTTCTTTTTCAAGATCGTTTTGGGTACCTAGAGTCCATATTCCATATTAGGATAGATTTTTTTCTGAAAAATAAATATATAAATATATGATAGTTTCACCTAAAATTAGAAAAAAAATATTCTCTGGTGAGAAAGAAAGCAAAAAGAAATATTGAAATGTTATCTTTAAGTCATCAAAAGCTTGGTATCAGACAAATGAAACTGTTATGTGAGATTATCATTTTTAATTTTAGATAAATTGCCATAATACTAGATGTCAACTACTAAGCCAAGCATGGGAAGGAGGGATAGGGAGAGAATGGGGTGGGGATTGGGTGGGGGCTGACTGGGAAAAGTGTGCATGTATGTCTACAAAAGTATGTATCCTACTATGATGTATGAATACAGTGCACCAATAAAAATAAATAAATTTATAAAAAAAAGAAAACAAAAACAAAGCAAAAAAAACATACGCAAATCAATATTTATTATTCATCACATAAATAGAACTGAGAACAAAAGCCACATGATCATATCAATAGATGCTGAAAGAGCATTTGACAAAATCCAACACCCATTCATGTTAAAAACACTGCAGAAAATTGGAATAGAAGGAAAATATTTCAACATCATTAAGGGAATTTACAATAAACCCAAAGCCAAAATCATATTGAACGGGGGAAAACTGCAAAAATTTCCTCTAAAATCAGAAACAAGACAAGGACGCCCACTATCTCCACTCCTTTTCAATATAGTCCTTGAGACTCTTGCCACAGCAATAAGAGAAGGAAGTCAAAAGAATTAAAACAGGAAGAGAGGAATTAAAACTATTCTTATTTGCAGATGACATGATTCTTTATCTAGAAGACCCAAATAACTAAACCAAAATACTTCGGGAGTTGATTAACCAATTCAGCAAAGTTGCAGGATACAAAATCAATCTAAAGAAATCAGCTGCTTTTCTTTATGCCAGGAATGAATTCGCAATGAAAGAAATAATGAAAACAATTCCATTCACTATAACCTCAAAACCAATAAAATACCTAGGAATAAGCCTAACCAAAGATGTAAAAGACCTCTGCAAAGAAAACTATAAAACATTAAAGAAACTGAAGAAGACCTTGGAAGATGAAAATATCTCCCATGCTCATGGATAGGCAGAATAAATATAATCAAAATGGTCATTCTGCCAAAAGTGATCTATAGATTCAATGCAATTCCCATTAAAATACCAATGACATTCTTCATAGACCTAGAAAAATCAGTCATGAATTTTATATGAAGAAAAGACCCAGAATAGCCAAAGCAATTCTCAGCAATAAGAACCATGTAGGAGGCATCACAATCCCGGACTTCAAATTATACTATAGAGCAGTAGTAGTAAAAACAGCATGATATTGGCACAACAGGCATACTCACCAGTAAAACAGAATAGAAGGTACAGAAACAAACCCACACACCTAGAGTCAATTAATCTTTGACAAAGGGGCCAAGCTCATACGCTGGAGTAAAGACAGCCTTTTCAACAAATGGTGCTGGGAGAACTGGCTATCCATTTGTAGAAAGATAGAACTCAATCCTTACTTCTCACCATGCACAGGAATCAACTCAAGATGGATCAAAGACTTAGACCAGAGACTGTGAAGTTATTAGAGGAGGGCATAGGCTCAATACTCCAACATATAGGCATAGCAGTAACTTTCTCAACACGTTCTTTTTTTTTTAAAGACCTACTTCACAAACTTTCTTGTTGGAAGTTCCCTCCTTAGCTCATTCTTCCCTAACCTGGTATACTTTCTTTCTCTTCAACCCCTCAGTATCCCTTATCTGGGTCTACTTAGGCATGTGTCACATTTTGTTCTGTGTCAGAATGACTTCCTGTCCATTTTCTCTCTTCTGACCTCCTTGAAATCAAGATAATTGATCGACTTGCCATTATGTTTTTTTTCTCAGAGACTGGGACACCCCTTGAACTTGGTGCTCACAGTGATTGCTGAATGAACACTGGCCCTGTGAGAATCTTGAAGGAAAGGATAAAGGTGCCATCATTCTTGTGAATTTCCCATCATGCATAGGGCAAGGCCACGCCCATGGAAGACCTCATCATGACTATTTAGTTTTGCTTTGTGGCTGTAATATGAATTTTTCCCTTTTTGGCTGCATTTTGAAAGCCACCCATAGAGAACCACAAAAGAACAATTTGTTCATCCAGCATGCAGGTGAGGGGAATAACGTTCTGTTATCATTTTGTTCATGATGTACATAGGCTAAAGCAGTAAATTGCTCTTTAGATAATTAGAAGCAGCACATTAAAATGCTCTTGTTATGCCTCTTCTCTCCTACATCATCTTTCCAGTAAGTATTTCGTGTCATGTTTCTTTGAGGTCATTTACTGCATGCCACTGTCTTTAGGGCAGACCTTCTGAAGGGGCCTGAAAAAAAATCTAGACTAAGGGTTTAAAAGTTTTATAATTATGCATCTCCAACGAGGTGTATAAATGGTTAGAGTTGAAAGAACCCAGAGGACTATGGCAATAAGCTTCTGGTAAGGGAATTGGGAAGTCTGAAGGAATAAATTAAAATACCAGATGCCCTTCATACTGTGCAACTGCACAGCATGAGTCAGTCCTAACTTCCCAGCCTGGGTCACAAGTTTATCTTCTCTAAGGGCTGTGAAAGCAGCCACAATGGCAGGGGATGATGGATGGAGTCGTCCTGAGGAAGGGTGTGCATGGAAGTTCTGTTTGGGTCTTGAAATTCCCCAGGAAGGTTTAAGAATTTCTCAGAGTCAAAATTCAGCAAATGCAAAGAAAAAGCAGAGTACTGAGAGTGTTCACATAAATCACTGGCTTAATTGTACACATTTAGGTATCATATAGCCCAAGCTTGCTCCTAAGTGTGGAAAAGCAAGGGGAAATGTTCCTTGACTGCTATGTTAGAAAATGAAATAAATATACAATTAATTATTTAATTTACAAGTGTAATTAAATGCAAGCTACAGTTTCTGCATATTATGTCTTTCTCTTTTTTTAGGTCTTTTAAAATTTTTTTATTGGTGCATTTGTAGTCATACATCTTAATGGGATAAAAGACGTGTGTAGACATACATGCACACATCACCTCTTCAGATCGTATGTCTTTCTCTTAATGTACTCTTAGAGATATGCCTGTTGCAACACGGTATTTACTTCTTTTACAGTTAAAGTTGCCCTTGGTTTTTCCTTTGATAAGAAAATCAGGTATTTTTTCAATAATAATTCACTGTCTTTTGGAGATGAAAACTGTGTGCTTATTTCCTAAACTAATGCTATACTTTAATATTTTGGTGTAATTTTTTGGTCATAGTATTTACAGTAGACATATGTTAAATGTTGGCTCATTCATAAGTATTACCATCTAAGAATGCTAAGAAGGTCTTAAGAAATAAAACAACAGAATCTTGGTTTGAGGTAGAATTTGAAGGTCTTCTAACATTTCACATAGAATGAAATAACAATATTTATCACAAACATGGTTTATGTAATATAAAGCAGGAGCTAAAGACATTGCTCTAAAGGTTTATTGCTTGCTTTAAGTTTCAACTACTGCACAAATTTAGCTATGTGACTTGAGTTAAACTTCTTCAAATGAAAATGTGGATAAGTACAGACTAAGTCATATCAGTCAGTTTTTACTACAATAATACCGAGTAACAAATAGCTCTCCCTAAATTTCAATGACTTGTAATCATAGATTTTCCCCTCCCTTATAGGACATAGTTGTCTACAGGACAACTATGGCAGCTCTGTTCTTGGATGACAGGTTCAGATCTGCTACACTGATGTGAGGCTGAGAGAGCAGTGGTTTTCTAGAGTAAGTGTCAAGAGTATGAGAGAATGAGCCAAGCCATTTAACAATTCCAGTCAGGGACTCTGCTTGCATACATTCATATTTTCTTGGCCAAACAAGTTATGTGGCCAATTTCATTATTGAGTGGTAATAAGTTATATATTTATCACGAAAGAAGGAAGGTGGGTAGTTGTTGAACAAGTGACATCTACTTCACCTTTCTGGGGCTATTGGTGATAACTGATACATCACAGGTGCAGCTCATAGCACATTCGGTCCTCTCACAATAAAAGATTAATATAAATTTATTGTATTATTTCTTATGAAAAGATGGTATGGTAAACCTAAAGGGAGCAAAGGAAAAAGGAATCTCTAGGCACTCATGCAGACATTCCTGAGATACATGTTCTAGCTGAAGGTGTTCCTTCGTTTCTACTTGTGGCAATCTGAGGACAGAACGGTTTCTCTCTCTCTCTCTCTCTCTCTCTCTCTCTCTCTCTCTCTCTCTCTCTCTCTCTCTCTTTCTCTTTCTCTTTCTCTCTTCCTCACCAAGGCTGGTGGTTTGGCCACCAGCATCTACTTCCATAATGGTCCGAAAGTATCGGACCAGCTCATTGGTGACCAGTAATGAGTCATGAATCTCAGAAAGAATATAGCTCTTGTTCATTTTTCTTTCTCCCTCTCTTTCCTTCTTTCTTCTTTCTTTCTTCCTTTCTTCTTTCTCCCATTCTCTCTTTTTCTTTCTTTCCTCATTTTTCCTTTCTTTTTTCTCTCCCTTTTATTTGTCCTTATAAAAAACTAAGACAGGACTTTTATTTGATGAATGTACTAGGGCTCAGTACTTACTCAGTGACTCTTAGAGTGAGTTGGGCTTGGTGCATTGGAAGCAAACACCAAGGAAGAATTTGTGAGGCAAGCTTTTGCCAGGTGTGGTGGTGTACACCTGTAATCCCGATACCTGGGAGGCTGAAACAGGAGATCTTAGGTTTGAAGCCAGCCTCAGAAACTTAGCTTGTCCATCAACACAAGAATGAATAAAGAAAATGTAGTCTACGTATGGCCATGACAAGGATTAGATCCTATTGTCTGCAATGTCATGGATATTATGTTAAGTAAAATAAGCCAGGCATGCATGATCTCATGAATATGTCGTACTTAAAACAGTTCATCTCATAGAAGTTGAGAGAATAGTGGCTACCAGAGGCTGGAAGGATTTGAAGGAGGGATGACACGGGGAAAGGTTGGTCAAGGTTGCTAAGTTACTGTAAGATAGGGAAGATAAGTTCTCTTGTTCTAGTAGAGTAACTATAGATAATGATAATGCACTGTATTTTGAAAAGCCAAAGGAAATGATTTTGAATGTTTTTTAAATCACAAACAAATGATAGATGTTTGAGTGGATGCATATGGTAACCCCAACCTGAATATTAGACAATATATTTATATGTCAAAACATCCCATGTTACCCTTTAAATATGTATGATTTGGGGGTCATTTAATAAAACTAAACTAATATTTTTTGGTGGTAATGGGGGTGGAACCCAGAGGCTTTCTACCTCTGGGCTATACTCCCAGACCTATTTTTTAATATTTTATTTGGAAACAGGGTTTCACTAAGTTGCTGAAAGCCTCACTAAGTAGTTGAGGCTGGCTTTGAACCTATGTGATCCTCCTGTCTCAGCCTCCCGAACGGGGATTACAAGCGTGCCCCACCATGCCCGGCTAAAACTAAACTCATTTAACTAAATTAAATAATAGCTATAATGACAGGCAGTTATTATTTAAATCTGTTTTTGTACCATTTTTCTACTTAGCCTTATGGCAGAAGCCATAGGAGTACTGTCCTCCTTTCTGAAGGCCATGGTGTTAGTGAGACCCATTCAGATCCTTTGACTTTGAGGCTTGGAGAACAATCTGGATCTTGTGTTTACTCTAGAGTTTCCAACATTAGCTCATCCAACTCAAGGCCATCACAGCAGAGTCTCAATGTGCATTAGGCTTGGATCTGTGTCTAAAGTCTATTAAAAACCCCTAGGATATGCCTACATCATTTCAGGCAGGAAACTAGACACATAATTCTTAGAATAATGGAATATTGGAATAGAACTACAAAACAGTTCATTCCTTTTCTCCTATTACAGTCAAGAAACATATACACAGAGAACCATGATGTGTTCAAACTCACCCAATCTTTTAATGGTAAGAACTAGACTGTGAGGCCAGTCATGCCTATCATACAGTGTTCAGACAAAGCTGAGTTTAAAAAACATAAGTCCGAGCTGAAATTGGACAACTGGTTTCACTTTTGATGCATTTACAGGCCATATGATTATGGCCAAGTGACTTAACCTCTAGGAGCACCCATTTCCTTACCTTTATAAGGCCACATCAAAGGGCAGTTGTGAGTGTTAAATTAGAAGTGGGCAAAAGGGCTCAGCTCTATGATGATGATTTCGTTCACGAATCTTATTCTATACAGTATTTAGAAACACACTTAGATGCTGCCTTATAGAAAAGTGTGTCTGTTACCTACCACTACAATAGTGCAGTGTGTAAATAACACAGAAGCTCAGGGGCATGCAAAATCAAGCATTCATGGCTCATGCATCCAAGGCCAGCTGTGAGTAAGCCAGTCATTCGAAGCTGACACTGCACTTCAAAAGATCAGTTCTTGCCGGGCATGGTGTTGCACACTTGTAATCCCAGCATTTGGGAGGCTGAGACAGGAGGATCGCGGTTCTCGGACAGCCTCAGCTACTTAGTGAGGCTCTTTGCAACTCAGTGAGATCCTGTTTCAAAATAAAGAATAAAAAAATAGGGCTTGGGTTGTCACTCGGGGGTAGAATGCCCCTGGGTTCCATCCCCGGTACTGTAAAATAAATAAATATCAGTTCTTCTTTTATTTTTTGCTACCTTTACCTACCTGCTCCATAGAAACACAGAATTGAAGATGTGGGACGAGGCCATCACAGTCTCCTTCATCTTACAGGTGGCCATTCTAGAGTTTTAGTAATCTGTCTATGGTTAGGCAGTGACTCAGAAGAGACCTAAGGCTAGCATCCACATGGTTCTCACCATCAGCTCCAGGTTCTCTTCCCTGTTTCCTTCTGTCCAAGTACTTCTGCTCAATCATACTCTTTTTAGAGGAGGAGGAGATGCCCCTTTGCTTACTACAGTATGAGGTAACACTGGTCAGAATGCCACTGCCTGTCACTTTAGCCCATCCGTCCGTCCTTCCTTCCTTCCTCCCTTCCTTCCTCCTTTCTTCCCTCCCTTCCTCCTTCCCTCCCTCCCTTCCTTCCTTCCTTCCTTCCTTTCTTCCCTCCCTCCCTCCTTTCCTTCCTTCCTTCCTTTCCTCCCTCCCTATCTCCTTCCTTCCTTCCTTCCTTCCTTCCTTCCTTCCTTCCTTCCTTCCTTCCTCTTTCCTTCTCTTTCTTTCTTTCTTTCTTTCTTTCTTTCTTTCTTTCTTTCTTTCTTTCTTTCTTTCTTTCTTTCTTTCTTTCTTCTTTCATGGTACTGAGGATTGATCTCAAGAGCATTCTACCTCTGAGCCACACGCCCAGCCAGTTTTTGCTTTGTATTTTCAAATAGGGCCTTTCTAGGTTACTGAGAGTCTTGCTACATTGCTAAGGCTGTCCTCAAACCTGTGATCCTCTTGTCTCAGCCTCCCAAGTAATGGGATTACAGACATGTGCCACCACTCCTGGATTTCCGGTTTCTTTAATTTGAATAGCTTTGGTCTTTAAGTCACCTTATTATGAGGCTAATGCTCCAGGAAGGAATCAATCTATTCAGTTTACGGTCTTAGTTATCAATGAATACTCTAGTGGGTAATAGGAATAGTGGTGTGTGTACATATAATAAAAGTAGTGAGATTATTGGTTAAATTCAAGTTCAGGGCAGAAAATCTTTCTAGAATGAAGTGCTTCTTAAACTTAAGATACATATGAATCTCCTGGGGACCTAAAATGAAGATTTAGATTCAAAAGGTTTGAGGCATGGCTTAAAATTTTACATTTCTAGGGAACTTCTAGGCAATGTTGAGGCTGCTGGGCCAAGAATCCTTGAGTAGCAAAGGGCTAGAAAATTACTGTCTATAGAAATTTCTTCTTAAAATGTTTTTTTGTTGGTATGCTACTGTTATCTATAATGGTGATATTTCTTGTGATATATTGTACCTGCATGTAATATAATTTGCCCAATTTAATTCCCTAATACTTTCTTTTAACCTTTAATTTCCTCCATCTACCCCCTTCCCTTTCCTCTACTTTATTGGTCTCTTTTTTAATGGAAATTTTAATGATAATAAAATGTTCTAGACTGACACTGTCTAATACATCAACTAAGTCAACTCAGCAATTGGAAAGTAACTAGTGGCTGGACATGGTGGCACATGTTTGTAATCCCAGTATGTGGAAGGCTGAAACTGGAGGATCTGGATTCACTACCAGCCTCAGCTACTTAGGCCCTCCACAACTTAGTGGGATCCTGTTTCAAAATAAAAAATAAAAAATAGGGAGGAGATATAGCTCGGAGGTAGAATGCCCCTGCATTTGATCCCCAATGCCCCCCCCCCCACAAGGTGACTAGTACAGATGAGAAAATAAATTTATTTTAAATTGTATTTAGTTTGAATTAACTAAATGTGGCTGGTAACTAATGGATTTTATAAAGCAGGTCCAGAGAATAGGACCTATGTTGTATCTATCTCTGAATCTTGTTATGGTTTTGGTTTGGAATGTCCCCCAAAGGCTCATGTGTTGAAAGCATGTCCCAGGGCAACAATATTAAGAGGTAAAATAATTAAGTTAGGGCTCTATGCTCATCATTGCATAAGTCCACTGAAGGATAAATAATTCGAATGGCTTTCCTGGGTACGTTCTTAGGCGAGTGGACATGGCTGGCGTACGTGGGTCACGGGTGATGGCTTTGGGACCATATCTGTCCCTGTCACTTCCTCTCTGGCTCTCTGCTTTATGCGACATTAGATTGAGCTCAACTTTCTTCTGTCAGCCTGTGTTGCCATGATGTCAGCTGAATATGGACCGTACCTCTGAAACCATGAACCAAATAAAATTTTCCCCTTCTGTTTTTAAGGTCAAGTATTTTGGTCACAGTGACATAAAAGTCATTGTGACCCAAATATTCCCAATTCCCAAATTCCTTAGGTGCACAGGACATGATGGTGCTCAGTACTGGTTTGTTATGTGAAAGGGTTACATCACTGAAGCAGGGGGCCGGAGGACAGAGCTCAAATATATTTTGCCTCACGTGTTCCAAGGAAATGTATTTTGGTAGTGTGGTATAATGGATAAGGTCATACAATCTAGATTGTGACTGCTGGGGTTTGAATACGGGCCCTACCATTTATTAACCATGTTGCCTTGATACCCTGTGCCTCAGTTTCCTTGTCTATAAAACAAGAATAAATAAAATGGTCTCTCTTTTATGGGATTATATGTGTGCATGGAATTATTTAATGTTTATAAAATCATAAAATTATTTTATATCTTTTCAAGAATTGCTCCTGAAATATGCTGTATTCTCTTCTGTACACATGGTCTTACCAAGACCAAGCCCCACCTAAATTAAGCCCATAAGTATTTCTGCCTCTTTTCACTTTTCAAAAAACTTGAGGACGACATTTGAGCTCTCAGTGCTCTGGCAGAAAGGATTCTTTAGTGTTGCTGATACTTTGGACAACTAAGCTTTGTTGTGTTGTTAATTCAGAAGTGTTTAACCCAACCTCATCTTAAATGGAGCCAACTTGCCAAAGAAAGTATCTGGTATGAGAGAGAGAAGGGGAGCAGCTAAAACAATGAGGTCAACCTTCCGAACCAAACAGGGTAATGATAGCTGGCCCCAGAGAAGATAGGACTGCTAGGAAATTCTGCACCCATGTTTATACAAAACCAAGCAGGAAATGTTTGCCAATTGAATAAATAAAGGAGTCTTTTGGTTACATAATGTATCACTGTGCCCCAGTTTGAGGCCGTCTTGGAATCGTTGCTTGGTCTGGGTTTGAATTTTGGAGCTCAGGATGCCATCTCGTCTTTTGTTTATTTGCTCCAGATACATGAAGCATCACTCTTCTTTAGTTCCCTGACGGCCTAAGCTTGAGCTGGACCAGAACATGACTTCATCGCTTCGGCTTATGACAGTCTTCCTGTTCTACTTTGTTTCTGAACCTCTGACCCTGGGATACAGTGAGTTTGAGGCAGGAGGGGATAGACTGGGGAACCAGAAGGCTCAAGACCAATTATTCCATGTGTCTAGAGGAAGTGGAAGCTCTATTCTGACTACAAACACATCTGTTTATTGAGGTCCTACTATGTGTCAAGCATTCTGCCAGGCACTGCTTCAGGTTCTGACAATAACCTCACAACATAGAAAATTATTATCCTCAGATCTACAGTGATTTTAAGTAACATGGCTGGGGTCATAAAATAAGGTGAGATAGCCCAAAGAAACCTCTGCCTTTCTCCTTGTAAACAAACAAACCATTTTTTAATTTGAAGTCAAAGCAGGTATTTCAACTCAGTTGCCTATGCTCCCCCTCTGTAACCTGAGAAAAGTTGGGGCATTCTCCTATGAAGAAAAAAATCTAACTGTAGAAAGTCCCCATGATCAAATAAGTTCTGATTTGCATAGATGAGTGAATTTGTTATAGTGCATTTTGAGCCACTCACTACCCTGAAAAGAAGCCAACATCTCCCTGCCCTGGTACACATTTTATGAAAGTATTTATTGGGCACCTGCTGAGTGCAACGTCTGCATGTTATCCTGGGGGACTGGTACAAAATGCCAACATAGTCCTGACAGATTGACAAGCTTGGTGGAACCCATTCCTCCAACCTGGACCTCAATTTGCTCAAGTATAAATACGATGTTTGGGAGCCCTCTGGAATTCTAGGGTCTGGTGAATTCAGGTGAGAATTTATGTCTCCCAAGAGAAAAGTTATACTCTCTGGCTTCTTATCTCCTGGGATGGTTTCTACAGCCTATTCAGAAACACTAGAAAAGTTGAGAAAATATATGCAAAGCTCAATTTCCCCAAATACACCTTGGTATCCAGTGACACTGAAAGGGAACTAAAGGGAAAAGGAAAAAGTAGAAACTGTAGTGATGTCTGGGATTTCCTGGGCATTTGCTACATCTCTGGTACTGATGTAAGTGTGATAGCTGGATTGCATTTGATTGTTTAAGTAATCAGTGCAATGACATAGGATTGTGAGTGGGGCATCTGAATGAATCCAGAAAGTTGAAAGGGCAGATGGGTTTGCACTAGATGCGAAAGGGAGCCTTTGAAGTCTTGGTGACTGCCTGCCCAAGTGATTTGAGGCTCACAGTTACTGGCCTCTTCATTTCTCTAAGAAAGGCTCAGGGGCTAGACAAGGGATGTGTGGAATTGTCCTGAAGCTTCCTTTGCTTGGCATACATGTTGTTTTTGCTTAATTTGTTTATTGGTTAGGGGATGTGTGTTGGACAATGTGTTATAGACTAGATCCCTACCTCAAAGTTATTCTTTGGTGCTGTTACTTGGTTCCCAGCAGATCCTTTCTCCGTTAAAGGTCAAAGTATCTGAAATCACATAATTGAAAATTCATTTATCAATGCTCTTTCTTTTTTCTATGGGTTTGCTATTTTCTAAATTCATTTTTTTTAGTATTATATTCAGTACGATGTATAGATCTCAGGTATACAGCTTAAGTTGTGACAGATATAGATACACTACCACAATCAGGACTCAGCACATTTTTATCTCCTTAGAAAGCTTTTTTCTG
Organism: Muscardinus avellanarius; assembly: GCF_963383645.1. Classification (NCBI taxonomy): domain Eukaryota; kingdom Metazoa; phylum Chordata; class Mammalia; order Rodentia; family Gliridae; genus Muscardinus; species Muscardinus avellanarius. The sequence goes on along the minus strand of NC_137805.1, from coordinate 7,526,381 downwards.
CCCCTTGCTAACCAAAGCCAGTCCTTCTACTTATTTCATATAATTACTATTATGATTTTTACTATTATTGATTAGTTTTACCTCTTTTAGAACTTCATATAAACTGAATTAAGAAATATGTATTCATTATTTTAGATGGACATTTTGATTGTATCCAATTTTGGGTTATTTTATGTAAAGTTAGTAGGAAAGTTTCTGTAGAGATCTTTTTAGAGTATGCACTTACTTCTCTTTGTAGGTACTCAGTAGTAGAATCTCTGGGTCAGAGGACAGGTGTATGTTTCAAGTCATAGGAAACCAGCAGTTTTCCAAAGCAGTTGTACTGTTTCTCTCTTCTTTCTTCTCCTTCTCCTTCTCCTTCTCCTTCTCCTTCTCCTTCTCCTTCTCTCTCTCTCCTCCTCCTCCTCCTCCTCCTCCTCCTCCTCCTCCTCCTCCTCCTCCTCCTCCTCCTCCTTCTTCTTCTTCTTCTTCTTCTTCTTCTTCTTCTTTTCTCTCTCTCTCTCTCTCTCTCTCTCTCTCTCTCTCTCTCTCTCTCTCTCTCTCTCTCTTTCTCTCTCTCTCTCTGTGTATTAGAGCTTGAACCCAGGGGAATTTTATTCTGATCTACTTCATCCCCAGCCCTTTTCAAATTTAACTTTGAAACAGAATTTTGCCACATTGCTGAGGGTCTTACTAAGTTGCTGACACTGGTCTAAACCTGCTGCCTCAGCTTCCCAAGTACTGGGATTGTAGGTGCACACCACTTCACCGGCCCATTTCACAGTCTTTTTTTTTTTTTTTTGGTGGTACTGGGGTTCCTGGAAGCCCTTCTACCTCCGGGCTACACTCCCAGGCCTATTTTATACTTTTTAATTTTTGGAAACAGGGTCTCTTAAGCCAGCGCGGCTGGCTTTGAACCTGCGCGATCCTCCTGTCTCTGCCTCCCAAGCGTGGGGATTACAAGCGTGCGCCACCACGCCCGGCCCATTTCACATTCTTACCCAAGATTGTCTCTCAGTTGATCAATAGCACTAGGAGAATCTTTGTGCTTCTTTTTCCCACTCCCTATTTTCTTATCTCCCTTTCAAGCCAGTTAATTCTAGTCAATTTCTAGTGGCAGTCAAAATCTAGAGGCAGGATTCAATAGTAAAAAAAATTTCATCTAAGATTGCTTAGGCTTTTCATTCTACCTCCCCAAAAAAGCATTTTGTCAAAATGAACAAAGAAATGCAAGGATAAGGAACGTTAAAACCCCAGGAGAATGCGGGCGTGGTGTTGCACACTTGTAATCCCAGCATTTGGGAGGCTGAGACAAGAGGATCGTGGTTCATGGACAGCCTCAGCAATTTAGTGAGGCCCTTTGCAACTCAGTGAGACACTGTTTCAAAATAAAGAGTAAAAAATAGGGCTGGGGGTGGAGCTTGGAGGTAAAATGCCTTGGATTCCATCCCCTGCACCACATACACACACACACACACACACACACACACACACACACACACACACACAAAAAAAAAACCCCACAAAAAACAGAAAAACAAAACAACAGGAGAACACAACAGCAACATCATACTTAATTACAGCCACCGAATACTTTCATTTTAAGATCCTGTAAAAGGCACGATGTACCCCTTTTGTCGATATTTTGCTAGAGGCCATGCTAGTGCAACAGGGAAAAAAAATTGGTATAGAGAAAAGGAGTAATGCAACTCTTTAATCACAGATAACATTTTCATCTGCGCAGACACGCCTAAGAAATCCACCCGAAACCTGACAGAATGAGTATGTAAGTTCTGCAAGTTTCAGTACTCAAGGATGATACACAAAATCAACTGCATTTGTTTACCTAGGGGCAAACAATGGAAAAATACAACTACAAAGACCATTGACAATAGCATCAAAACTATGACCCATTTAAGTGTGTTTCTAACACAAATGCACGAAACTTGTACAATAAAAATACAAAACAGTTCAGGGAGAAAAGACCTAATGAGCAGAAAAGTAAGCCATCTTCTTGGGTTGGAAAACTCAGTATCATTACGATGTCAGTTCTTTTCAAATTGATCTTTAGCAGGAGCTGGCAAACCTTTTCTTTTAAGGAGCAGATAGCAACTATTTTAGGTTCTATGTGCTGTATGATATTAATTGCAACTATTCTTGATTGCATTTTTAATGCAAAAGCAGAACCAATATCTAAATGAACAAGAGTGGCTATGTTCCAGTAAAACTTTATTTATAACAATAGGTGGTAGGCTGGATTTTTCCCTCTTCTGGCTTCCATCAGCTGAAACATGAGAGCTAAAACCAGATGGTCTCTAGAGTTCCTTCCAGCATTTTCTTTCCGTGATTGTATAGTAAATTATTAGTAAGTTATCTGGCTACTAATTCTTTTGCCAATCTCATCTTCATGTATAAAATGATGATAAAAAATGCCTACTTGGTAATGTCAATGTGAGGATTCGTGAAATATTGTTGAGATCTATGGCACTGCCCAGCTCAATCAAAGACACTCATACTTCTCCCCCTCCCCGTAATACTGTTTCCTCATTTGTTTTTAGAATTTAGCTTTAAGAGTTGGAGATTCAAATACTGTTTCAGTGCAGAAGCTGAGACTTCAAATGACAAGCCGTGTGTCTGGAGGAACTGGTCTCCTGACACAAACACCTGAGGCTCAGCCGCCGACCCACTATTTTGTAGAATGAAGTGCTGGGGACTGAACTCCCATAATCCCTACTGTGGACTTTTGGGTGCTTACCCCGAATGAGCTGGCTTTATCTCCAGAGGGGTCATGGTGAAGAAAGTTCTGGAGGCCCAGGGGCTGCAGTCAGAAACAACAGGTGCCTAGCTCCCACTGTCTACTTAAGAAGGTATGCTTCACATTGTACATGCGACATCCCAGTTTCTCAGCGGACTCCCAAATAATGTCATGTCTGGGAAGTGCTGACATGTGGTGGGAACTTCAGGCATTCCATCTGTTGGGAATAAAAGAATAAATGCCGGTAGACGTACAGGAGCTTTCTCCAAGCTGGTGCACTTGGGCCTCCCTTTCATTCGCTTTCCTTTGACTTTCTAGTGTTGATCTGGCCAAAGATGCATGTGGGTTGGTGTGCTGTTTCCTTCAGCCCTGCCCCGGGTGGCATTTGTCTAGCAACTTTCCCATGCTTGTTTCAACAGGAAAAAAAAGCAAAGAGGTTGACATATAGCTACCCTGAGGCTAGACTGTCACCAAAATAGATTTCTCCAAATAAAAATAAGGGCCATTTTTGCTTGCAAGGCCTTGCAATGAAACAGAGTTAATAAAAACTGCATGGGAAACTCACATTGAAACTATAAAAAATTAAAAAATAGAATTCTTAGCTAAAGTCAGCAGTGATTGTTGGCTCAGGCCTGAAATTAGGGAGTAAAATATTCTGAAACACTCATTGAATGTGAAGAGGGAAGATTTATTACCCTTTATCCATCTGTTTAACCCTTCAGAAGTAAAGCTCGAATCACACTTGCTTAGAAAGTATTAAGTCCTGGGTTTGAAGAGCAGGACAGATCATTTTTTCCTTGTGGATAAGCTGAAACAGGGCCACTTAACTTGCAGACTAACACCAGCACAAACAAATGTAAAAAACAAAACTGCTCCCAATGAAATCATTGATGAAAACGCTTCCATCTTCAATCTGTCTCTTCTCTCAACCTCTGCTCCTGTGTGCACGTATCGTATATCTCTCGGGTTAAAAATTGTGAGTCTTTCTAGGCCGGAGGGCAGGAATACCCTTCATGGCTCTCTAACAACCCCATATGTCATCATCTAGGATCTCTCTTAGAACCCTGGAGAGATGTCTTGTTTCTAAATCCAGAGGGAAGACCCTCTGGATAAGGGTCTTCCTTCCAGTACAGTGCACCCAGTTTCTTTCCAGCCCCAGTGTGAGGTGCCACTAGGCTATCAGCAAATGGTGACTGATTATCTGAGAAAGCTATCATCGTTTTGCATTCAAGGATTTATCCTGATGGGAACCTGAGACCTCAACTAATTCCCACTTAGGGCTGCAAGCTTTAAAAATCACAGTGTCTAAGACAAGTGAGCTTTTAGTCCCTGGTTGCTATAGGGGAATTTACAGGAATATTTAGAAGGAACTCGGGGTCTTTTCTTTCCCTCCCCTTAAAGCATATAAACTCTGGTCATTTTCGCAGGTTTTTGCTAATTAATGCCACCACTGTGGAAATGGGGGGCTGTTCTGTACACAAGCTGCAACAAATGGGATTTTTATTGCTGGTGGAAAAGTCTGGGGAATAATTAGCAGATCCGTGGAGATCCCTTGACTCCGGGCATCTGCATGGTAATGGCCAACCCTGGAGATCACTCAGGGAAATGGGGTCGGACTTTCCACCTTAGGGCACATTTATATTGTCAGTTACAGCCTTCAAGCTGTAGTTGGACAAATGTGGGAAAATATTTTGTGAAATGCTAGACAAATGAACCTGCTGTTGACCAATCTCAACTAGGAAAACTGGCTCTGCTCTAAGTGCTGTATAGCAGCCAAGACTTGTAATTGAAATATCTTGATATCTGGTTAAACCTGAGTCCTCCGAGAGGCGCACACAGACACACGAGCGACTGGGATCTTCCTCAAGGTGCAGGGATAGAGGAGATGACAGGAATGGCAGACTCTAAAGGCAATCTGGAGGTTGACCGGTGCAGATATTCATATTACCAGAGGATCCGTGTGAACTTGGGTAGGGAAATAATTATACTTTTGCCTTTGCTAACCTCTAATTTAAACACACCATTTCTATCTCAAATGCAGATGGCAAAACACAAGAACATCAACTCTACCCAAGACTGTAAAGATGTCTTCCTATCATTTTTCAGGGTTCAACATAACATTTACGCTTATCACTTGGTCACCATTATGGTGGTTATTAGACTTACTGCTAAACCTTATCGTGTGTGTGTGTGTGTGTGTGTGTGTGTGTGTGTGTGTGTGTGTTACTGAGAATTGAGCCCAGGGACTCAATTCTACCTAAGAGCTACACCCTCAGCCTAATTTTATTTTTATTTTAAAACAAAGTCTTTTTAGGTTGATGACAGTCTCACTGCTTGCTGAGGCTGTCCTCGAACCCGAGATTCTCCTGTCTCAGCCTCCCAAAATACTGAGATTCCAGGCGTGCACCATCGTGCTCGGCTTTTCTTTCATCTCTAGCAATTTAACCGATGTGACGTGCATACTGATATCTTTGTTATTTGGGAAATTTAACTTTTTATATTTTAACTCTTCATTTCGAAGTGATTTCATATTTACAAAAAGGTTACAAATATAGTATAAATAGTTTTAGTTTGCCCTCATCCAGACTACTGAAATATTACTGTTTCTTATAACTACATTTCAGTGACCAAATGAGGCAGTTAATGTTGGTACTATCTTTTGTTTAAATTATAGATTGGGCATGGTGGCACACGCTTGTAATCCCAGTACTTGGGAGGCTGAGATAGGTTTGCAGCCAGCCTCAGCTCCTTAGTAAGGCCCTCCACAACTTAGTGAGGCCCTGTTTCAAAATAAAGAATAAAAAATCAGACTGAGGGTGTAGCTCGGAGGTAGAATGCCCCTGAGTTCAACCCCCAGTACTAAAAAAAATTACCACTTACTCCTCCAGTGTTTTTTTCCTACTCCCTGATCTGACCTAAGGTATCTGGTTGTCATTTCCATCTGTTTTCCTCTAATCTGAAGCGTTTCTTCAGCCTTTCCTGTGTTTTTTTTTGATGTTAAATCCTTACGAAGTTTTGGTCACACAAGTTTTTTACCCCAATATGATGTATGAATATAATGCACCAATAAAAAATTAAAAAAAAAAAAGAAGTTTTGGTCAGTTGTTTCATGAAAGGTTTTTCAGTTTGGGTCTGTGTGATGTTTCCTTGTGATTCTTTTCAGGCTCTGCACTTTTAAATAATGTTTTCATTATTATTTTAGTCTTCTTCTCCCCAGCCTTTGTGTAAGCCAGTTCGCAGTGTAGAAGTGGGGCTTGGTTGCAAGGCAGGATCGCTGGGATCCCTGGGAGTGTGGCCTGGGGATTCCAGAGCTTTCCTCCTTCCCTGCTCTCTCTCTGCTTTCCAGCCTCCCTTTTGTGAGAAGAAAGCCTTGCACTCCCCCTCTCTCCACTTCATGCCCCCATGCCCTGAGATCTGTGGTCCTCCCTCACATGGATGTAACCCCAAGTCAGGAAACATGAGAAAATAAATCTTCCTTTCTCTAAGTTGTGTGGCCAGTGTTTTTAGATGATAGCAGTGAGAATTTTGACTAGTCAATGGGGTATAAGGATAATTCAGTACATTCACATAGTGTGTAATGATCAAATGAAGTTAGTTAACATTTCCTTCCTCTTAAACATATTAACAATTTTGATGAACATATAATAATTGTTCAAATTTATGGGGCACAGTGTGATATTTCAAAATACGAATGTAATATGCACTGATCAAATTAGGCTACATAATTTTTCTATTTCCTTATCATAATTTTATTCTTGGAGAATTTAAGCTCTTCTCTTCTAGTTATTAGTAACATGTATAATACATTCTTGTGAACTATAGTTCCCTCTGCTTTCTATAGAACACTAGAACTCATTACTTCTATGTAACTGTGTTTGAGTATCTATTATCCAACCTCCTACTATACCCCCATTCCCAGCTCCTATTAATCCCTATTATACACATTCTCATCCACATAGGAGAGAGAACTTGCAGTTTTTGTCTTTCTGTGTATGACTTATTTCACTTAACATAATGTTCTCCAACTCCATCCTTTGCTACAAATGACAAGATATTTCTTTTTGTGGCTGAATTATATTCCATGGCACACAAATAGCACGTTTTCTTTATCCATCTGTCTTCTAATGGACATCTGGGTTGATTCCGTATCTTAGCTATTGTGAATAGTACAGCTATAAACATGGGCATGCAAAGTATCGCTTTCATGGCCTGATAGCATTCCCATTGGATATATACCCAGAAGTGGTTATGTGAAGAATGTCATTGATATTTTAATGAAAATTGCATCAAGTCTAGTTGATTTGGGTAGTATGAACATTTCAACAATATTAATTTTTCCAATCTGTGAACATGAGAGGTCTTTGCATTTTGTGTGTGTTTTTCACATTACGCATTTTTCATCAGGATAGCACAGAAGCGATGCTGTATCCTCCTCGGTGTTGATATCAGGAGGCACGTGATATTGATAATCTCACCACAGGTCATATGAACATTGATTGCTTGATTAAGGTGGTGTCTGCTCATCAGTCATGGTGGTGCACACCTGTAATCCCAGTACTTTGGAGGCTGAGACAGGAGGATCTCAGGTTTGAAGCTAGCCTCACCAATTTAGCAAGACTTTATTTCCAGATAAAAATAAAATAGATCTGAGCTTAGAGGTAGAATGCCCCTGGTTCCATCCCTGGCACCACACAAAAACAAAAATATAAATTAAATAGAAACAATTGAGAAAGGTGGAACTGCCACTTTTCTCCATTCCAAACTTATATATTATCATGCTGAAATTAATAAATAGTCTCATTAATAAAAGATTGGAGATTATGTAAAAATCCTATTTCTCATCATACTCTCATCCACTAATTTTAATCAATGATTCTTGCTTGAAATAATTGTTAGGTTTGTATAAAATGTTCATTCTAGAGAAGATTCAATATTTAACATGAAATTCACATTTCTTGAGATTTAGGTTGGTTTTCATAATTACTCATTGCCTCAAGGAATTCCTCTCCCTATTTGCTCAAAGTTATAAATAATACCATCAGAATGTGACAGTTACAAAGGTGCACACAATGTAAATGTACTTGCAAGTAGGTGTGGCAATTTGTAAAGGTTATTACTGGATTTCAAGTATTTACACACACACGAAATAGGTGTGGTGTAGAATTCTTTTGTGAATGAGTGTAATTTGATCAAATCCTGTGAGTACAATAAAATATAACCATTTATACCTTCAAGGCCACAAAAGCCTAATATTGAAGGAAACCTTGCATGTTACAGAGGTGTCAAACCATGTTCCAGTCTCTATTCTAATACCTGTCAAAGTGAGCTGGAGTTTCCAGGACAGGGAGGGAGGTGTTGGAAAAAATTCTCATATTAATATTTAGTCCTCAAATTCAAATATTTTTTGCCTCAAGTCTAGGTATATATAATAAGCAGATAACTAAAACTCCTGCCTAGATTTCACTTACTGCTTTGGAATAGACTATAAGATTATGGATATACCTGGGCCTCTGTCAAAGAAAGAAGAACCTTGCCTGCTTGTTCTCAGAATTCATGGGGCCAGCTAATGGAAATTCCCATGCTCAGGCAATCCCCAAAATGTGAATGAGAATCAACTTCTCACCAGACAGATGTTTTCATGGCCAAGTCTTTTCAAATATATGGACATAAAAAAGCAATGTTGATATAAGAAGGATTATTTTTCTTTTCCAAGATTCCAAGCAAAACAATTTTATAAACCTTTAGCAAGAACCTAAAGAAGTTATCTAGTTTTTCCTTCACTTCATCAGAAAGCATCTCTGTTTGCAAGCCCTCCCATTCTTAGTAATCTCGAGTGCTGAAAAGGTAACACCTCCATCATCTTTCACCAGCTGTTACTGTCAAAACTTATTCCTCCACTGAAGTTGTGTATAGATGTGAAATTACCAGTGCCAGCCTCAATATCATGTATTGAGGGGAGAAGTCCAGCAAGTGCTGTGTGTATGTGTTCCTGACACTCTGAACTACATTATGATGGGACACTGCAATGCACCCATAAATGTAATAAAAGTGTGTTAAAAAAAAAAAAAAAACCTTAGCCGGGTGTGGTGGCGCACGCTTGTAATCTCAATACTTGGGAGGCTGAGACAGGAGGATCATGCAGGTTTGAAGCCGGCCTCAGTTACTTAGGTTCTCTGCAGATAGTGAGACCCTGTTTCCAAATAAAATATAAATTAAGTCTGGGAGTGTAGCTTGGAGGTAGAAGGGCTCTGGATTCTGTCCCCAGTACCACACACACACACACACACACACAAAAAAAAAAAAAAACAATAAAAAAACTTATTCTTTATACCTACTTAAAGATATGGGGCAACAAAACCCAATCTTTAAGAATCCAACCATAACAGTGGGCGCCAAAGCTTTTGTCTTGACGGGCCCTTACCCACATGGCGTGAGAGCCTCAGGTGGATATTTGAAAATGACTATCAAGTGTGTGCATTATGGACACAATGCTGGAAAGAGAACATGATTTCTAGTTGCCAGACTTCAATTGATTAGAACCCACTTAAAATCCAGAAGGTCATAACAACTGAGTTCGGGCCAAATCTGGCAAGTGAAATGTACAGAATTATATGTAAAACAGTTCAGTTGGGTCAGAAATGATCGACTGGCACAAACATCGATCTGAGTGGAAACAAAAGGACAAAACCAAAATGAGACAAAAAAGGGAAAGAGAAACTTGAGAGTTTTTACTGCAAATAAACTCAGGCTAGAAATAGAACCACTCCTACATACTTCCTTGTGGAGTTCTAGAAGGTGAAGTCTAGCTGCCTGAAAGTGAAGACCTTGACCAAAATGTTGAGGGCCTTGAGACCAGCACATGGTGAATGGTTTGCTGAGGAGGCTGGAAGCCTTTGGATTCTTTAGCAAATTCCCTGGGTGGATATTTTCTTGGTCAATGGTATCATATTACTTTATATTCAGTATGACCTTGTAAAAGCTTCAAAACTTGTTGCTTGTTTTTTTCTGTATGATCATCTTTTAGAAACAAATGGATTTTTAAAATAAAACAAACAAAGTAGAAAAATAGAGAAACATATGTCAAAGAGAATTTTGGAGAAAAAAACAACTAAGGAATGGCAATTGACCCATTTGACATTAAAAAAAAATCAAATAACTAAATAGAAAAACATCTTACGTATTTGGGGCATAAAAAACTTAATGACATTAAAATAGAGAATGCATATTTTTCTTTTTTTTTTGTGGCACTGGGGACTTTTACCTCCAGGCTACACCCCTAGACCTATGTTATATTTTATTTGGAAACAGAGTCTCACTAAGTTGTTAAGAGCCTCACTAAGTAGTTGAGGCTGGCTTTGAACCTGCGTGATCATCCTGTCTCAGCCTCCTCCAAGTACTGCCAGCGTGCACCACCACACCTGGCTGAGGATGCATATTTTTTAGTAAGTTAAACTTGCAGATATTCTTTTGATATGAAATCTTCTGTGGTCAATGCCAAAGAAATGAGGCTTGCTTCAGAGAAAAACAAACTTCAAATATAAAGCAAAAGTACTATGTCTTTTTCCTGTTTTGCCCATTATTTTTTTTTTTTGCTCTTGCCCCAGATCAACAGGATAGTCAACTATATAAATGAAAAGAGAAAAATATCGAGAGAGAACATTATGAACGCCTTCTGCAGAACATGAAGAGAGCACATTTTCGGATCCTGAGCCCAGTGTTCCCCCATCCCCTTCCTCTTGTAGTATCTCACCTTTCATTAGGTCCATCCGAGAAGATGCATGCAAGCTTGGGAAAGAACCTTAATTCTGAAGATGTTCTATGCACCACAGCCGGGGAGCGAGTGGCAAGAAGGAAGGTGGCCCGATCCTGCAGATGCCAGGGAGGATCCAGGAACAAGATTTTCAAATAGAAATAGTTTGCATATTTTTAAATGACTTTTTTTTTTAACTTTTGAAGGTCCCAAAGTGACAACTAGGTGCCAGGACCTCATCCCTTCAAGAACTGAAGCTGTGAAGCCACTTAGAGGCAGCATATAAACTGCTTCTAAATGATCAGAAACTGCCCCAGCTTTTCCGCTTCAGCTCACCGTGTGCCTTCAAGCCACAGAGATTTAAAAAGTCCTGAGATTATAGGGCCATAAAAGCACACATTTGCATGTGGTCACATGCAAGGTTTAAGACTGGGAGCGAGCCACAAAAGGAATGATTTGTACAAGTACCGAATTCAAGTTCAATTAATGACAGCGCAGCTCCAAGAGGAACCGGCGGGAAATACCTGACCCAGAGTCTCCTATGTGTCAGAATGTGTGTTCTGGAGCTTTGGGGATGCACGGTTGCTAGTCTCTGTTCTTTTCCATACGTTTCTTCTGGGACCTTCTGCAGCCCAATAAAATGCAGCTAGTAAAACAGGTTTCCTTGGGAGGCAGGCCTTGGGAGTGCCTGAACTTTCTTCTTTTCTTGCTGAACAATTAAGCAACAAAAGCAGGCCGGGAAAGTAGAAGACATTTCAGAGCTGGTTATGCATTCTGCACAGGGCAAGGAAAGGGGCTTTTGTAGCCCTTTTGACTCCTAATCCTGTATTTACTTGTTGGCTAAGTGGAATTAATTCATTTGGTTTTACAGAGTGTAAGCTTTCTTCTCTCTGTTAAGTTTCCCTTCTCAAAAAGAATGGCAAGCTGATCTTGGATGGCCAAAGGCATCTTGGGGATCTACTGTTATTTGATTAGAAGAAATGATCTTAGATTAATGAACAAATGATCCAATTAATTCAACACGGATAGACATTTCAGTGCTTATTGTGAGACAGGCTTGTGACAGGACATGGGAGACACAGGTGAACAATGATATTCCAAAAAATAGATAAAGGAATAGGCAATTGTGGTCAGAATGAAAAATAGGCCTGGGGTTACTGTAGGGCAAGTCCTGGATTTTATCCACATTTGAGGACTTGACAACAATTTCTTGCAGAAACCCAACCTGAGGCTTAGTGAGCTAGTTGGAGTTCATCAGGTGGCAAGGGGCAGGGGCTAAGTTGAATTATTTTCCCAGGTAGCACTCAGTGGATATTGAGTGTTTAGTGCATATAAAGTGCATATGAAGAATTAAAAGAACATTGATGTGATAGACACATAGACTGGTGAGAGGTGAATGAAATCAAACAGGTAGAAGCCAGATTCCTCAGGTTAATGTTGTGGTGTCAAGCATTTGGATCTAATTCCAAGAGCCAAGGAGGAGCTTCAGGCTAGAGAATAAAACACATAGATTTCAATCTCTCCTCCTCTCCTCCTCCTCCTCCTCCTCCTCCTCCTCCTCCTCCTCCTCCTCCTCTTCCTCCTCTTCCTTCTCTCCTCCTCCTCCTCCTCTCCTCCTCCTCCTCCTCCTCTCCTCCTCCTCCTCTCCTCCTCCTCCTCCTCCTCTCCTCCTCCTCCTCCTCCTCCTCCTCCTCCTCCTCCTCCTCCTTCTTCTTCTTCTTCTTCTTCTTCTTCTTCTTCTTCTTCTTCTTCTTTTCTCTCTCTCTCTCTCTCTCTCTCTCTCTCTCTCTCTCTCTCTCTCTCTCTCTCTCTCTCTCTCCTGAAGTTGGGTGAGACTAGAGAACAGAGGCATTAAAGGGTGAGAGGTGAGAGGCCAAGGTGCCCTTTCCACTCAGAGGCATCGGGGTGGGTGGTGGCCTGGGCATATGCTTCTCCTGATGTCAATCATCCACAGGTGGCATCCAGGACAGCCCTGTGGGCTGCAAGGAACCATTTTATCTTGACTTCTTTGACTTCTTCAAGCCCATTATTCCAGGCCCTCACATTTTCCTCCATTTTCCATCTAAACATAACCCCTTAAGGTGTAATTGCTTGGTAATGTGCCCATTAAACATTAAGGCAGCAAATGAGTATGAACATCTTTTGTGACACAGCGAAAAAGTTTGGCAATGTGGAGTCTTAACTATCGGCAGACATCTGTGTGGTGTGCCAAGGGAAAGAGAAAGGTCCGACTTAGAGCGCATACCCACATAGAAGACACACTGGATGTTAGAAGGAGCGGGTCTGGATTCACGCTGGGTCTTGTGAATGATGTGCTTTGTGACTCTGAGTTTTGTGGAGATTAACTCAAATAAAAATAAATAGCGCATGTAATGCCTTTAGCACACTGCCTGGCCATGGAGTGGCTCTCAGTAAGTGTTGGCCATTGTATGAGCTGTGGAGTAAGGGCCCTGTGCTAAATGATAGTAAGTAATAAAGCTGCAATTGCCTTGGGCTGGTGGTGTGGGAGATGGGAACGCATGTTGCATGGGAAATATCATGGAGGAAGGTCCATTTTCAGCACAACCTAGAGGCCAAAGGTATAACATAGAACACAGAAGAAGAGTGTGAGACTCTGCCCATCACTGCCCCAAGCCCGCCTTTCCTGAGGGCAGCCCCTATCTGACCACTTCAGCCCGGTTCTGCTGTGAAGCCAGCAAAGCAGCAGCCCTTCAGCATGTGGCTTTCACAGGACTTGCTTGTTTCTCAGTGCTCCGTAGATTCCCAGAACATTTTATAAATTGAAAAAGGCTGTACAAATGCAAGGTGTTTCTATTACCATGTATCTAAGTGGTGATCTGGTCCCTATAGGCTGGATGTATTAAGAACACCCAGGCCTCTCCCTGCCCACTCCTTCCCATTTTGAAGTATACATTTATGTTTACTGATTGTTACTGGGTCCACTGCCCAGTCCTCTCCTATTTCTCCTCCCTGTTCCTTGCCAATATTCCAGATTTCATTAAACCTCTCCTGGGAGACCTAAGCAGCAGTGGGAAGAAAATGCAATGCTGAGGTCAAAGTGTGGGACGCTGGGAAAACAGGAATCTATTACAGAACCTTAATTCAAATACACGATCGGAAGGGGAAGGGCTGAGTTGCAGAACGCTAGAGTGAGCTCCATATGCATCTGCTGGTGATACTTTCCAGCGGCTGACTGCATGTCCAGACCCTCCTGTGTCTCACAGGGTGCTGGTGCTACTCCCTGGATCTGCTCTCTTTGTACTCATTCCCCGGTTTGCATTCTTATCGTGGAATGCAAAACAAAGACTGGAGTAAAAACACAAGTGGATAGCATAAGAGTGGTAAAAATGAAAAGACAGAAGGCACAGGTTTTTGGCAAAGATGTGGGGCTTTGTCTTGTCTCGGCTTCTATAATAAAATACATGAGACTAGTGATTTATAATGAATAGAAACGTATTTGGCTCATGGTTCTGGAAGCTGAGAAACCCAGGACAGAAGTGCTGGCCTCTAGCAGGGACCTTTGGGTTGCATCATAAGTGTCAGAAAGCATCACATGGGGCAGGGGAAAGAGAGAGAGAGAAAGAGGATGGAGAGAGAGTGAGAGAGAGTAGAGAGGAGAAAGGAGAGAAGAGAGAGGAGAGAGGAGAGAGAGAAACGCACGAGAGAGCAAGCATGCTGAAGAGAGCTAAACTTTTCACGAGGAACTCAGTTCAAAAGTAACAGACCCACTTCCATGGTAATGGTATCAATCCATTTATGAAGGCAGATACCTCATGATGTAAATATCATTAAAAGTCTCACCTCTTAACACCTCCCCACTGATCATCCAACTCTCAACATGAACTTCGGGGACATATTTAGGCTGTAGTGATGCGGGTCAACTGGAACTCACACATACCACTGATGGAAGTACAGGTTGGTACAGCCCTTTGGGAACATGTTTGGCAGCACCAACTAAGGCCAGATGTAAGCTACCCTAGGGCTCAGCAAGTCCACAGTAAGTTTCTACATAACAGAAATGTATGAAATAATCACCAAAAGATAGATGCTGTAATGCTCAACTATCCCTAAGCTGGAATAACCCAAACGGCCAGCAACAGTAGGATGAATAATAAATTGTGATGTTCCCAAAATGGGATGCTATACAGTTGGACAGTAAACGATCTACTTCTAAATGACATGAATCAACATAGATGAATCTTATGAGTGCAGAATGATGAATAAAGGAAACTAGACACAAAGGAACTCACACTGTATGATTGTAGTTAAACAGCACAGCAATGGGCATCATTATTAGAAATCAGGATAAACGTTACCCTTGGGGGATGAGTAACCAGAATAAAGCAGAACAGAGGGCCTTGTAAGGGGCTGGCTAGCCGTGTGCTGGATATAAGGCTGTGTTCAGTTTGTGAACGTTCATTGAGCTGTATGCTTAAGTATACTTTCAGTATATTGCTTTTCAATAAAAATGGTTTTTAAAGAGGTTGGCAAGATCAAATTCATTTCTACCACTTTTATGGCCCTAGCTGCTATTAGTGGTTTTTGTTTAACAAAGCTGCCATCTGAGCCAACCAGATGCAGGCATTTCCTCTATTCCTTACATTTATACATTCCATACAGAAAAGAACACACATTATTTCAGGATAGTATAATCAATATGTTCACCTAAAAGCCAAAGGCAGAGATGTCACCCTTTTAGGGCTATTGCAAATATTTCACTGACATAGTTCTTGGTACTGGCAGGCCTTTCATAGAGTGGCAATCCCGGACTCTGGATTGAACTTGGAATCTAGGTATGGATTAAAGGATGAACAATTGCTGGGCAAGTGTTATGTGCCAGGCATTGCTCCTAAGCTCAAAATGTGCTCTATAAGTCATCTTATTTCAATCAGTCCTGTGGGGTAAAGATGACTTCCCTCACTACCCTGATAAGGTTTAGGGTAGGGTTAGAGAGCCAGATGTGTATGGTCTTGAGGCTGTGGGGCATACTGATATCTGCACATAGGCCTGCTTGCTTCTTAAGTTCATACCACAAAAGCATACCCTCTCCCAGTTAGGTAGAAAGCACCCAAGCTGTATTTTAATTTCTTTAAACACAGCAGTTTCCTCCTGAGGTAGGAATCATCTGCTCAGCTGGTGTCCAAGTACCAGTTTCCTTGTTGAGTTGACTTAGTGGTAAAACACTTTTGAATGAAGTGGGCAGAGACCCAGAGAACAGCAGGGAAGCCTCCATGGGGTTTTGTGATTTTGGGTTCTCATTGTCGGGAGACGTTATGCTTTGCAGTGATTGAATGTGGAATAAATAATTCCAATTTCCAGTGGAGAGAAACATCTGGACCCTCAAATTTTAATATTTACTGACTTATTTTATATGGTTTATCAGTTTAACAACTAAAACGCATTTGTCAAGAGTTTCCCAGGGGCGTATCAGTGAAAGTGGTAGATGCAAATTTGCTAATATTCACTTTCACCTCTGCTGAAAGGAAAATAATAAAATGTCTAGGTATGAGCCAAAAATAACTTTTACTTAAACAGGCCCAGAAGCCCAGCTCTGGTCCTTGTAACCAAGATATGATGTGGTCTGCCCTCTTTGCAAGTTAGAACTTTGCCAACATCTTCTGGCCTGATGTCTCTGACAACTATGTGGAGAAAGAAGACATGGCAGAAGGACCAGTGTATGTGGGTCCATTATTATCCTAGTCACTTGTAAGTTAGATATAGCATTACTCTTAATCCAGAAAGAAACTTGAGAGAGGAAAAAAAAGAACAAGAGACATGCTTAATGCTACAAAGACATTAAGATGCAGAATCAAAAAGTGTGGGTTTATTTCATTGGGTCAGCAAACTTTTTCTATAAAGGGCCAGAATATAGTAAATATTCCAGTTTTTTAAATTATACGATCTTTGTTATAACTGTTTGACTCTTTTGTTATAGCATCAAGGTAGCCACGGACAATAGATAAGCAAGAAGATACTGTATTTTAACTATGTGAAAATGCCAAGGCCACTTTTGGCTTGTAGATATACACAAACAGGTGCCTAGCCAGATTTGACCCACAGACCATAGTTAGTTGACCCACTTATAAAACCTGATTCTAGGCTGGGTGTGGTGGCCCATGCTTGTAATCCCAACATTCGGGAGGTGGAGACCGGAGGATCGTGGTTCTTGGGCAGCCTCAGGTACTCAGTGAGGCCCTTTGTAACTCAGAGACACCCTATTTAAAAATATACTAAAAAATAGGACTGGGGATGTAGTTCAGAGGTACAATGTCCCTAGGTTCCATCCCAAGTACTGCAAAACAAACAAACATACAACCTGATTCTAAAGCTCATGAAAGCTGGTTTGACCTAGGTGATTTTAGCAAAAGTTCTTGGGCATCAAAACCTTCCTGCAAAGTAAGACATGAATTTATGTTCAACACAGTTAGACTGTTGAAAGGAGACCTTTGACACACAGAGAAGGATTGTAAGTGCATATATTTTTTTTGTGTGTGTGTTGTGTGTGTGTGTGTGTCGTGTGTGTGTGTGTGTGTGTGTGTGTGTGTGTGTGTGTGCATGAGGGAAAAAAGGAGGGGGGAGGAGATACAACACAGAGAGCAAAAATCATTAACTCAATTTCTTTCTCTTATACCAACTGATATTGCTCTGTGACACTGACTTTTCTATTTCCATAACCCAGGATGTCTTGCTACCTGTTTCCTAAAATAAAAGGGAATTAAATTAACATTAACATTAAAGTTTATTATAATGAATTGGAAAAATTTTTCTGACTGGTTTCTGGTAGATGGAATTCAATGGCGTCTGACTTGGAATATTGAATGGAATCTGACTTGGAATCTTGAATGGTCGCAATGTGCTTCGCAAATGAGGTACACTGAGGTCATGGCTAGCATCTGCTGAGGCCCTCCTGCTGCTTGGTTAGGTTCAAGAGAAGCCAATTTATGGAGCAAGAAGAGATACCTGTGTTTATAGTTTAACCAGAAAGTATCTTGGTACAAATTTATCTAGGAAAGTGCCATTGGAGAATCATACATGAAGATGGGGAGAAACAATGGAAATTGTAAAAGGTTAAACTGGAAGAAATCCTGATGCAAACCCAAATCACGACATCCAGACATTAATATCAAGGCTAGTATTTGCACACCTTTTGAATTTTTCTCTATTGGGCATCAAGTCTTATTAATATTGCTAAAAAGGACTTTACTCTTGTTTTCTCCATTTAGAATTTAAAATAATAACATCAAGCCATAAAATAAAGAAGTCCAAGGCAGTAATAATTTCTTCCAATATATTATTTCTGATATTTAACAAAATAACAAAAATCAAAAAAAAATTTTTTTTTTGTGGTACTAGGGTTCCTGGAAGCCCTTCTACCTCTGGGCTACACTCCCAGACCTATTTTATATTTTTGAAACAGGGTCTCTTACGCCAGCGCGGCTGGCTTCGAACCTGCGCGATCCTCCTGTCTCCACCTCCCAAGCAAATTTAAGGAATAAATTTTTGGCTCTGACCTTGCTAATAATGCTTTAAGCAAGTGGATGGTCTGCCTAGCCTTTCCCAAAGGGCCCTAGATTAATTTTTGGTGCCATCACTAGAAAACTTTCATGAAATCTTGCAGGTCCATGGAAACTGCAACATGCTGTGTCGATCACATTCCGTCATGTGGATGTGTTCTGTTCCCCAAATCCTTTGGAACTCGGCATGCCTTTTTCTTATAGAACAGTGTTCCAAGGTGGCCATCTTCCAGGGCCATCACAAGGGCCTATTGCATTCCCCAGGTGGCTGACCTGGAATGAACGCGCTCAGAGGCGCTTGGCCCAAACTTCCTGCCCTGCGATGGCAGTTCGATGGATTAGGAAACTCAGTGAGGTGCTGCTCTATCTTGTCCTCCTTTTGAAAGAATTTGGCAGCCCTTGAGTTTCGAAAAGGAGGCGGGTCTGTGGGAGTGGGGGCTTGGCGAGGAAGCTAAGGTCTCCTTTGGAAATGAAGGAGGAAGGCTCCGCGTTAAAGGGGAAAGGAGGAGACAGGAAGCCTCCGTGAAACTGTTTATAAGTTGGATTGTTTCTAAAGCCGGAACTGACAACTGTGTTTTTACAAAGCAGAAGAGGATGCGGCAAGCGCCACGGCCCTCATTCAGGCACGGAAAAGGCTTGTAAAGTTCAGAGCGCACTTTTCTTTCGACAGGTTGCTTTCAGAAAACTGAGTATCGAGACAGTGTATGAACTCTTCCACTGCGAAAATAACCAAAGGTGCTTACTGATGCCAACTGAAAAGGCCTACGTCCACCGACTGTGGAATGGCTCAGGTCGTGGCCTATGCGAGCAGTTGTTTTGGTCTAGCTGCTCTGATTAGACAAGGAAAAATGTTTTACCGTCTATCAGTTGGGCTTTTATTGCTTTTCATGTTAGGACAAATGTTCTGTGAGAGGTGTGGTCTTGTTTGAGGAAATGTCAAGCTGTCCAGTGTAGATTTATTGGTGATTGTGGCAGGTGCCAAATGATTCAAGAAATTGGTCTATGTACTTTTTTTCCCTCCCCTTGCTGATTTTTCTGGAATCAGGATATGTCCTCTCTCTGCAGAAAGAGAGCAAATGTATTTTACTTAAGACAGAGTATGACAGAAACCTCTACAGAAGGCTTATAGAGGATGGATTTACATCATCTGAAATGTATTTTATGCACCAAGTTCCAAAGTTAGAAAAGGCAGCTCAACAAGGAACTGTCACGTAAGGCAGAGGCACTGTGTGTCTGTCTGGGTGGGCCAAAGAGCCATGATTTACGGGAGAATCATAAGACTTGCTGGCTCTGAAATATTTGCCCTTCAATGTCCAGAAATTCCTGCCTTTGGAATAGTCCTTGGAGAAACACTGACTTACTCCAACTTTCCCACTAAGTGGCCTCACCAGCAGGTCAAATTCAGTGTGAACCTTTTGGCAGGCAATCCTTTGGAGGATTAAATTTTATCTTAAAAATCGCTAGGAATTTTTTTAGCCTGTCCGTAATATATTCATGTTTTATTGAATGTAAGAATATCACCCATCCTCGAATCTTGGAGTGAAACTGATGCTTCAGAAAGAGGGATCATCATTATCCTGCATTCCTGCGCACTCCCTGGAAAAGTGTCTCTGTCTCCTCACGAGAAGGAGAATTCTATTTTGACAAACAAGGACTTTATTGCCCGATTGGTGGTCCAGCCATTGTCCTTCAACACCGTACAAATGCACTCTTGGAATTAGTATGTGAGTTCGTTTTAAGTTAGGAGGAGTACTTTATCAGAAGAGTTCATTGTTATTTTGGAAAACAGTATTCAGGCCTTTGCGGGATTGAATTAGAAAATTTTTGGTGATAGGAAAGGGCAAGACTTGAAAATGTGGGATATTGTGCTAGGAGGGTGGGATTTATGGAATCTGGGTTGAAGAGGGAAGAAAAGGGAGGAGCTGATGTAAAACAGAAGCTGAAAATAAAGGGATGTAGGTTTGCAAGGCAAGCTTATCTCCAACCCCAGTTCCCTTGCTCAGCTCTACTCCAATTCCACCAATCCAGTGGCTATGCTTCTGCTTGGAGGCTCAAGATGACATGAGCCCAAACATAAACCCACTTGATAACTCTGTGCTTAAAGGGTGGCTCCACCAGCCTGGCACAGTGACACACACCTGTAATCCCAGTACTTGGGAGGCTGAGAAAGGAGGATTGTGGGTTTGAAGCCAACCTTGGCAACCCAGAGAGGCCCTTAGCAACTTGGTGAGACCCTGTTTCCAAATAAAAAATGAAATGGGCTAGGGGTGTGGCTCGGAGGTGGAAGGCCCTTGGGTTCAGTCCCCTGCACGCACTACAGTGAGGCATAAGACCCTCTAGCTAACATTGTCATGCGTGATGGCTTGGATTCCAGGGGCCGTCACTGTACACTCTCTGCTCGCTCTCTGCTGCTCCTCCAGGGGAGTCCACTCTGCCCATGCCTTGGGAAGGCTTCGAGTGCCAGAGTCAGTGGCCTGAGAAGCATTCCTCATCAACAGCTTTCATGAGCGAGTGTCTAAATTTCTCCAGTCTCTCCTCCCCGGGGAAGGCTGAGATGGATGTTTCCCGGAGGCTCCAGCAGACATGACTCAGGTCGCACGCACCTGCAGTCGGGCTCTGCGCACCTGTCTTTGAGCGCTTCTTTTCCCACCGTGCTCCCGCGCTCCGCTACCAGCGCTCCCTGCAATCACCTCCAAACAAATGACTTGTGCTGGAATCCTTGTTTCAGTCAGCTTCCCGAGGAGCCTAACCTAAGATTTGGGCGCACTCAGTGAGCCTCCACTTGCCTTCGCATTCGGCGATGTCTCTAGAATCCCCTTCCATTCTGTTTTCTAAGCATGTAGAGTAATACGGGGTGGTAAAAGGCAAGGGCTAAAATGTTCAAGGCGCCATCAACTCTTTCCCTCTTTGTGACTTCATCCTTGACTACTCTCCTTCCCAGAAGTAACCACTGTTTGGCACATGTATGCTCTATCTGCAAACATTTAAACAGTATAACTATGCCTGCATATGTGTACATATATGTGTGTACACAGACAAATGGAAATGCATTTGTCAGTGTATGTATACAGTGGTAAGTGCATTTGAATCCTCACCTAGATCCGCCTTTTCACACAAATGAATTCACATTATACATGTTGCATGGCGACTTGTGTTTTTTCAATAATATAGACCCTTATGCTCCACAATGTGGTCTGATGAACTACAATTATTTAAACATTTTTTTTCTTCTGGTGAATACTTAGAGAACTGATACTTTTCCCATGATTGCAAAAAAATGCTGCCACATTATAAGCAAAGGCAAGAGGGGGCTGAAAGAGACACCGGAAATGTTTTTGGTTAGGCTTCCCCAGAAACTAGCCCTGAAATAAGGATTATAGTGCAAGTAGTTTATTTGGAAGTTGATTGCAGGAAGCACTGGTAGTGGAGCGAGGGAGTAGGGTGGGAAAGAAAGCACGGAGCCCAGACGTGTGTGTGTGTGTGTGTGTGTGTGTGTGTGTGTGTGCGCGCGCGTGCGCGCACGCGCCATCTCACAAATGGGCACGACTATGCTTTTAATTGTAATGGAAAATGCAACCTAGACTAGTTTGAGCAAAAAGCAGACTTAATTGTCAAGAGGGTTATATCTGACTTTAGCATCAGCTGCTAAGGGCTCATGGGGTATCCCAGGGACCTGGTCACTCTTCCCTCTGTGGTCCTCGTGTCATTCACTAGACCTTCCTTCTCAGTGGCATGTGTGCCAGCATCTTTAGGCTTCTATCTGCATAACTCCAAGCCCATCCGAATGCAGAGGACAATTTTCTCTCAATATCCATAAAAAAGTCTTCAAATGGTGTCATTTTGACTCATGTGTTCATCTTGGATCAATTATTATGGCAAGTGGGATGTACTGCTTGAATTGACCAGTGCTAGGCCCATGGCCCCTGGTGGCTTGGGCTGCAGATGGGGAAGGGAGTGTTTCCACAGAGTTGTCTTTATTCTATAAAGGGAAAAGAGAGCTGCACAACAAGAAAAGGAGTTAATGTTCTTTCAAGATGGATTTTTGCAAGTGAAATACAATGCTAAAGCATATGTGCACTTAAAAAAACTATTTTTTTTTGGTACTAGGACTTAATCCCAGGGGGTTTCTACTTCCAAGCTACACCTCCAGCTCTTTTTATTTTGAACCAGGGTCTTGGTAAGTTGATGAGCCTCACTAAGTTTCTGAGGCTGGCCTTGAACTTTTGCTCCTCCGTCTCAGCTTTCTGAGATTACAGGCTTGCAGTACCACACCCAGCTCAAACTGCTCTCTCAAGGATGTGTTTGTATTTGAAGTGTGGACATTATTCTAAAGAGCTTGTATCTTCACAGCCTTTAGAAACTGAGTATTGCTAATATTTTAAAATTTGGTGAATCGCAGGTCCCAGGATGGCATTTCACTCTTAACTTGATGGTCCTAATGTGTACTGAAGGTGATTACCCTTCCACATGTTTAGCTAGGCTTTACATTTCTTTTCCTGTGAGCTTCTTTTTCCTTCGAAAGATACTCATTTCTTTTGGCCATAATTCAAAGCAGGTACCTTTTACCTATTGTTTGTAGTGGTACTTTGTGTATGATGAGAATTAGGACTCTGAGTTCCTTGAAGGTGAAATTTCATGAATCCAGCACAACACCCAGCACAAAGTAGAAGACAAGTAATTTGTCCTGTGAATGAATAAATAACAGAGTAAATGAATGGGTTAATAGCTTTGTTTGGTTTTGTACTAGGCCTGAGAAAAGGCGAACTATCCCTATTCTCCACTTACTTTTCTGGAAATTTCTCTGTAACGTTTCTCAATAAGCTGGAAGAAATATGTGATTTGAACAGGGGCGAGATGGTTCTGCATCACCTTTCCGAAGCGTGCTCCGTATTTACTTAAAGGAACTCATCCTGCTGATAGGAGCAAAGGGCCTCGTGCCTGTGACTAACTGCGGCTCACATCCACTGCCTTTGAAGTGTCAGCCTGGATCTGTGGAGGCTTGCATCTGCCACGGGAGTCAGCTAGTACGTTGCCCAGTCAAACAGCCATCCAGGATTTCATAGGAACTTGAGAATCATTGTTTTTGGCTGGAATCCTGGACTTGAGGTTTCTTCGTGTAGGACTCTTAAAAAAAAAGGGGGGGGGGTTTGGAAATGTTGTCGTCTCTAATCCCAAAGTATGTATTTGGGAGGCTGCCTTCACCATTACCCCTTTAATAACTCAGGCTCCAGGGGCTGTTTCACCCAAGAGTTCAAAGAAACCGATCCTGGAGACAGAGTATCTGGGTTCGAATCTGGCTTTGATAGGCAAGTTATTCACTCTTTCTTACACCTTTGTTTTGCATATCCTCAAATAAGGTGGTGGGAATTGATGATCTCTAAGTCCTGATAGACTCTACAGTTTGAAGTGTAATTCTAAATTCTGCTTTGCCACCAACAGTGTGTCCTAGGAGCTTTGCCCATTACTCATGAGAATGTCAACATCTGGGTAAACAGATATTTTGGGGTCAGCTCTATAAAGCCCAGAAGTACGTATTGCCTGTTGATTTTGGCCCAGGGACAGGCCTGAGCCGGGCTGTGTCAGGCATTTTACCACGATTACTGCTTCAAGGAAGGCCAGGGAGGCAGTCTGGGTGAGCTTCTTGGAATGGAGAGGACCAGCCCAGGTCCCATGGCACGGTGGCCTTCAAGAGAAGTGGAGGGAGGGCCTAGGCTGGGGCTTGCTGTCATAAAGAAATCATTAGTGTCCATGTTGGAAATGGCTCTGATACTATGTCAAAGCCACATTCTCAGACAACGGGGAAAGCTGTAAATAGATCCACACAGTTATCCAAGCATAGCAGAATAAAACTAAAGGGAAGCCAAGTCAAACATGCTCGGCCAAGGTTTTGGGTGAAGACGTTGAGGATTGCTCATGCCTTCAGAATGAGAAGTCCTCTGTTTAGAGCCCTCACAACAGTGTGTCCGCTGGAGGAGGTGACAGGATGCTGGGCTGGCACCGTCTTCCCCCTTGGACCCATCTCAGCAAAGAAGCAGCAGGGGCAGAGG
Organism: Muscardinus avellanarius; assembly: GCF_963383645.1. Taxonomy (NCBI): domain Eukaryota; kingdom Metazoa; phylum Chordata; class Mammalia; order Rodentia; family Gliridae; genus Muscardinus; species Muscardinus avellanarius. The sequence continues at coordinate 7,502,336 of NC_137805.1, read as the reverse complement.
CTCTTTCAAAGGGGAGGCCTCATCTTGGGAAGACTTGGAGCGTTGCTTGCTACTCAACTGGAAATTCTGTTTGAAAGTCATGTCAGATTCCAAGACCTCATGACTGAGAATCATGACCCACGACGGCGTTCCCTTAAAGCTTAAAAAATTTTGTTATAATTTCAAACTCACAGAAAAGTCATAAGAATTTTACAGACAATTCCTGTTGACCGTTCACACTTTTGCGTTTAGTGATTCTTCCTTCTCTCTCTCTCTTTCTCTTTATTTCCTGTGCATAATTTTTCACTAGAACTCTTTGAGAATAAGTTGTAAACATGATGTCCTTTGCCCTTTACTTTTTTTTTTTTTTTTTTAGTATATGGTACTGGGGATTGAACCCAGGGGCATTCTAACTCTGAGCGATACTTCCAACCCTTTTTTTTTTGTTTTGTTTTTGTGAAACCAGGGTTTCACCGGGTTGCTAAGAGTCTTGCTACATTGCTGAGGCTGTCCTCAAAAATGCAATCCTCCTGTCTCAGCTTCTCAAGTACTGAGATTACAGCCATGGTGCCAGCCATCATACCTGGCTGCCTCTTTACCCTTACCTATTTTCGTGCAGATTTCCTAAAATAAGGACACTCTCTTATATGACTCTAGTACTACTATCAAAATCAGGAGATTAACATTGCCACAGTACGATTATTCATTTCACAGACTTCATTCACTCCCTCAACTGCCCAATACTTTATAGTAAAACGAGAAAATCCTGGACGATTCAGTTCACACATCTTTAGTCTTTTCTAATCTGGAAGAGTTTCTCAGTCTTTGTCTCTCATGCTATTTTTTTTTTTTTTTTTTGGTGGCACTGGGGTTCCTGGAAGCCCTTCTACCTCCGGGCTACACTCCCAGACCTATTTTTACATTTTATTTGGAAACAGGGTCTCCTAAGCCAGCGCGCGCGGCTGGCTTCGAACCTGCGCGATCCTCCTGTCTCTGCCTCCCAAGTCTCTCATGCTATTTTTGATCAACGCGGGCCAGTATTTTGTGGAATGTCCCTCAATTTTGGTTTGTCTGATGTTATGGAATTTCCCTTTAGCTCTCTAAGCTGCCTCCTGAAGTACGAATGCCCATTTGGGATGGGACTGGCTGCAGGAAACAGCCTCTCCAGCCTGGCAGTCAAGAGCTCCTGCAAGCTATGTTTTGCCCTGTCTTGGGGGCTTTCTCTTTGTCCCCCTCAAGCAGGGGCTCTCCGTCTGCAAGGGTTGTGGGAAAATGAGACATTTTATTTGTTATAAAGTGTTTCCCACATACAGTGTGTTGCACGTGACAGATGGATTCTTCAGTTTTATCAGAATTAAGTAGTAGAAAACACTAAATATGCATTAAAAGCAGACAGGACTGGGTTTATGATCTATAACCTAGATTCTTTGGGAAAATAAAGTTTGAATTCTAAACATATCTATGTAAAAATTTCAGCTTCGTTTCTGAGCTCTTTGCTGGAAGCTTCCATTTGTTTTATAGTAGAGTTTCCTATAGTGTGATTCATTCTTGGTCTCCACTTGGACGGGATTCATTATTTAGGCCCACAAATGGGCTTACTCTGAAGAAGTCTCTCTTAAAAGTTGGTCCTATGGAATGAAATCTGGAAATGACAGTGTTGCAAATTTCCAGTGATTCTAAACATGATCTATCAGGCTTACTGACCCCCACATTTTATTGTTAAATCAGGGAGGGTGGGAGAAGATGCAGTGGAGTGGGATAAGAGGATTTCTCTCTGTCTTGCAGATAATTGAGAATTTTTCCCAAGGCTGGGACATTTCAGGCCAGATCTGTTGGTCAGTTGAGGAAGTCTCTGGATGTGAATAATGGAATCTAACTCTTAGAAGTGTGTTATTAATTACGAATTGCAATGGACTTTGAGAACTGAGAAAGATATTGCCACTGAAAGGAATTTCAGCAAACTCACCCAGTAGAAGGCACATTTCCATCTTTAACCTCTAATAAGAAGCCACTGCATGCAAATACTTGAATAAGTCACTTAATAATAAGGATTAGATCTGTACTTAGAACACAGTTTCAGTGAGCCAGTCTTTGAAATCATAGTAGATTTGTACAGTTACATCTCTGTACAGTATGAAGAACTATCTTATTTTTTTAATAGATCATGGCTGATTATTACTATACCCTCCTCTTCTAAACAACCAGTCAATTATTATTTTAAATGTAGGAATAACCCATGTTCATAGGAGCACAATTCACAATAGCCAAACTATGGAACCAACCTAGGTGTCTATCAACAGATGAATGGATTATAAAATTATGGGAAATACACACCATGTAATTCTCTTCAGCAATAAAAAAATAAAAATACATCATTTGCAAGAAAATGAAAGGACTTTGAGAGCATTCTGTTAAGTGAGACGAACCAATCACAGAGAGTGAAGGGTCATATGTTTTCCTCAATATGTGCAGGATGGGGAGTAATTGGGATGCAAGAGAGACTCCAGATGATGAGAAGAAAACTCAGGGGAGCCAGGGAGGAGATACAAGGGTAGGGGAGGAGGAAGACTTAGGTTCAGTAATAGAAATACTACCACAGACTATGTGTAGACATGTGCATATATACCGATGTCATTCTGGGTACTCTGTACTGAGAGGAGGGAAACGGGGAGGTGGAGGGGCACCAAGAGCGTGTGCATGTATGTCATTGTCAGTATAATTTACATTATGATGTGAGACTATAATGCAGCAATAAAAGCGCCAAAAATGTAGGATCAAGAGTTCTGTTTTAGAAGCTGGAAAATTATATCCTAATCCTCAGGCATTTTTCAGGAACTAGGTACTTTCTGGGTGATAGACGCACAATCAACACACTAATGTCTTCTATCATTCTTTTTACCCTTTCAGAGAAATAGTTCCCATATCCCTAGAGCTACAGCTGTAGAAGAAAAGATAAACGGAAAAGAAGTTTCCTTAGTGCTGCGTTCAGTGTGAAACCTCCAAACAGGAAGAAGCACAGAGGACACGGTGAGGGAGAGATGGGCAACCGCGAAATGGGTGGAATTGGTAGGGGAACGCTGTGGCCAGCTCCCACAGGAAGTTAGAACTGACGTGGCTTTAAAGAATGGCTACAAGTCTGTCAGGTGAGAGGCCGGGAAGGGCCTCTTTGGCACAAGCAATAGCACGTTTGGCCCCTGACAGTGGGCTGCAGCCTGGGATGTTTGAGGAACTGAAAGTCATTCAATATAAGCAGAGCTACGGGAGAAGCAAGAGACATAGCTGGGGAAATAAAGAGGATCACAGAAGATCTTTGTAGCCAGATCATAGAAAGAGCGCGGGATGTCATCTCAATATAATTCACAATCATCAAAGAGCTTTCAACAACAAAAGTGACGCCATTGAACGGCAGGTGTTAGGCAGGACAGAGGTTGGAGGTGGGCACGGCAGCTGGGATACAGCTGCAATAAACTGCTGGGCAGTAATCGTGACTTCAACTTAGACCGTGGCCCCGGGAATGGAGAAAATGGCGGGCGTTAGGTGAGTGTTTAGGAAACTGGAGTAATTAAGACTTGGTAACTGATGGGATGTGAGGTCCATGCAGAAGCATTGATTAGAGGTGAATAACTTTTTATCCTTTTGTGGCTAGGAGGGTGATGTTATTATTTCTTAAAATAGGAAGTCTACTAGTTGGTCCAGACTATATGAAAGATTATATGTTCAGATTTCCACATATGTGGAGTTTGATGTTCCCGTGGAACATTCAAATGATGATATTCCATAGGAAGTCAGAGGGTAGCTTCCGTATCAGAGAAAAACATCAGGCTGAAGATATCTGGGGATCATTTGTATACAGGCAGTAATACAAAGAAACAACTGAGCCCCAGAAAGTGCGTAGAATGAACGAGACAGAAAGGAGATACAACCAGCATTTTGCAAGTGGGATTAGAAAGAGAATTCTGCCAGGACTGACTGAAGAAATGCATTAAGAGAGGAGGGGACAGCAGAAAATAGGGAACTCAAGGATATTTGTGAAGGACACAGAGAGGTCGTTAGGATGAGACTTCAGAAACATGAGTTTAGGGAAAATACCATAGGCTTCCTGCATTTTCCTGACGATCTTGTTCACTGAAGTTCCAGGTCTCAGCAACTCAGGCACATGGCTCTTCAATCTTCATTTGGGGACCTTACATGTTTGCCTTGCTGTGTTTATATCATTTTCTTTCTTCACCTTTAAAATATCGAGCAGCTGCCGGGCATGGTGGCGCACGCTTGTAATCCCCGCTCTTGGGAGGTGGAGACAGGAGGATCGCGCTGGTTCGAAGCCAGCCTCGCTGGCTTAAGACACCCTGTTTCCAAAAAATAAATAAATAAATAAATAAAAAATAGATCTGGAAGTGTAGCCTGGAGGAGGGTTTCCAGGAACCGCAGTACCACCAATATATATATATATATATATATATATATATATATATAGAGAGAGAGAGAGAGAGAGAGAGAGAGAGAGAGAGAGAGAGAGTTCAGCTTCCACAGAAAAGTTCTGCTCTAGAATATTGAGGTTGAGGAGAGGGCTTTTATAGACTGAAGGGGGTGATGTGCATGTCAAGAGTGGGCCCTGGTGGGGTTAGAAGGACTTTCCACTTTCGGCAGGGTGGAGGCAAGGATAAATATGAGATGTGTTCCGTATCATTTTCTTTCCTTTTTGAATCTATTTCAGGCTGCCTGGAACAATGTCCATAACCAATTTGAAGACCTCTCAAGAAGGACAAGTAAATGCTAGCTACACAGCTTAAGTATATCTTATTTGAAATGCTTGGAATCAGAAGTATCATTTTTTTAAAATTTTGGAATATTTGCACAGAATTTATTGTTTTAGCATCCCAAGTTAAAAAAATCTGAAATGCTGCAAAGTATGAGACATGTTTTTAGCATGATGTTGGTACTCAAAATCTTTTGATTTAGCCGGGCATGGTGGTGCACGCTTGTAATCCCTGCTCTTGGGAGGCTGAGACAGGAGGATCAATCAATCATGAAGGGTGGAAGCCAGCCTCAGCTACTTAGTGAGTCTTTCAACAACGTAGTGAGACTCTGTTTCCACATAAAATATAAAATAGGTCTGGGAGTGTAGCCCGGAGGTAGAAGGCCCCTGGGTTCCACCCCAAGTACCACACACACACACAAAAAAAAAAAAAAAAAAAAAGAAAAAAAGGAAAAACTTTTGATTTTAGAGCATTTCAGATTTCAGACTTTTGTACTTAGTATGTAGCATCTAATATCTATCCTGAAGTTACAAAATGTTAATGTTTTCTCATGTTTCCAAGAGGTATTGGAAGCATATTCCATTTCCATCAGATACATTATACTTTCTTTTTTCTATATAAATAAATCTGTATTTACTCTAACAGTACATTTTTGTGAGTTGTTCCATATGAATACAAGTAGATTATCTATCTATCTATCTAATCTATATTTGGTGCTAGGTATTGAACCTAGGGGCCTTCTACCTCTGAGCTACAACCCAGGGTCTATTTTTTTTTATTTGAAAACAGGATTTTACTAAATTGCTGAGGGGCTCACTAATTTGCTGAGGCTGATCTTGAATCCATGATCCTCCTGTCTCAGCCTCTTAAGCACTGGTGGGTGGACCACATACCTAACATGGATGAACTCATTCTAAATGATTTTATGTTATTTCATTGTATAGATTAGCCATGAGTTATTTAAGTAGTTCCTTATATGCAGAGTGATGCTAGGAATTGAACCCAGGGGTATTCTACTGCCAAGCTCCACCGCCAGGCCTTTTTATTTCTTATTTGGAAAAAGGTTCTTGCTATGTTGCTGAGAGCCTCACTAAGTTATTGAGGCTGGCTTTGAACTTGCCTATCTCAGTCTCCCAAGTACTGGGGTTACAGGCAGCACCACTGTGCCTGGCAATATTACAAGTGATCTGATGACACTTTATTTTACACAGATACAGGTAAATTTGTAGAATACCTAGAAATGTTGTTGCTGAGTCCACAGGTGCTATGATTTGGGTCTTGAATGTTCCCCAAAGGTACATGTGTGAAAGGCTCCGTCCCCAGGGTGGCTCTATGGGCTCTTTTGGGAGGTGGTGGAGTCTTGTTATTTTCTTTTGGTACTAGAGATCGAACCCAGGGGCATTCTACTTTTGAACTATGCCCCCTGTTACGGTTAAAGACGTTGTGGCAAAAGATGAATGTTACCATTTGGGGGTGACCATTACTGTTTAGGGGAACAGTCCCCGGGGACCTTTGTTAGACCCCCAGAAACAATTCCCCTCAAACACAAAAACTGTGGGTTCTTGTCCTGAGCTAAGGATAAACATGGAACAGCCTGGACCCCCAGCTCCTTTAAATTTTTTATTTTTATTTTATTTTGAAACAGGCTACTCACTAGTTGCTGCAGGTCTCACTAAGTTGCTGAGGCTGGCCTCAAACCCGTGATCCTTCTGTCTCAGCCTCCAAAGTACTGGGATTCCAGGTGGGCACCACTGCTTCCTGCTGTGGTAGAACCTTTAAGAGGTGGAATGTACTGGACATCTGCAAGGTACTGGGGACATGTAGAGCCCAGCCCCTGCTTGCTCTCTTTTGCTTCCTGGCCACAAGGTGAGTGGTTTTGCTCTGCCAGGCCTCTTGTTCTGATGCACTGCCTGACCACAAGCCCAGAGTAATGAGGCCAATTGATCATGGACTGAAACCTGCAGAACTCTGAGCCAAAATGATCTTTCCTGATAAGATGATTATCTCAGGCATTTTGTTTTAGTGATAGCAGCTAACACAGATGGGGTGTACACTTTTAATGTGGAAATATCTGAACAGGTTTGAAACTGGTCAGAAGGAAGGACTATTGATTTTGGCCTAATGTTTCACCTGATTACTCACTTTGGCCTGGGAAAGTAGGCTATGTGTCGCTGGAGACAGATATTTGGCCACACATCCGTGTCCTCTAGTTCGGCCAAATGAAGGAGTGAGTTAGGACAGAAGTAGAATAAAACAGCTCTTTTCTGTGTCAGGTGACCCCAAGGCAGTGACTTATTTTGTGGAAAGTTCCTGAAGGTCTGTCTCTTGTCAGTGATATGGTCCATGAGGTTATAGGAAAATGTTGTATGTTGAATCCCCAAGTCCTGGAGAGTGTTCAGCATCTTTACATAAAGAGCGGAGGCTCCATCGATGACTACCTTAGTGACTTGTTGTCCCGGGCAATCGCCTCTCAGAAGGCAGGTGCAAGATGACTTGATACCACAAAGTTGGGCTTTTCAGGGTAAAGGAGAAGGTTTGAGACTGATAGCATATCAAAACAAGAGTGGGGACAAAGAGAGGAATCCTCCATCCTGATAAGAACCCAGGTCTCTGTACTCCACTCTCTTCCTGTCCCTTCCCTCAACATCAAAGAGATGAGATAGACAGTGTGAGAGCTGGGTGTCATAAACTCAAGAAGCTTTTCAGTCCCACTCTTTGTAATCGGCTCCCTTTGGAGTCTAAAACACAACATTCTGTAGCATTCTTTGTGCCAGAGTCCCCAAATACTGGGTGTTAATCCTTGTAGAAATTAGATGTTTGTCTCCCTAGGAAAAGATAAGTCAATCTAAGAAACCATCTCTGGTAGCCTGGTAGCACTTCCTCAACTTCTTGTATTTTAACACATTGTTCTTTTTTTTTTCTTCTCTTTTTACATTTTAATAGGTAAGGTAAAAGAAAGAATAAGGGTGAAGAAAAATGTTTAAGTTGCCCAGAGAAGATATAAACAAGAGCTCTTACCTTCGTTTACCCATATCTATCCCACTATCAACAAATACTGAACCTCTTTTCCTGACTTATTGTTTCTGGAGTTCAAGAAGTATAATGCATGGGGTTAAGTCAGACAGCCATGGGGCTTGGTTCCAGTACCCCATTCTCTGGTCAAGCTACCACAACAATGGACTTAATCTAATGAGGTTGAGTCTACATTTTTAAAGCAGAGATAATAACAGTACATATGCTTTAAAGACAATATAGCTACAGGCTTGGCATACCATTTGACACATGCTGACTAGTCAATAGCTGTTAGCTATTATTCACACTAACGCCACAGAATCAGTTGTGTTGCAATTTGGTTTGTATCAGAGCCAGAGTTATAACATCCATTGTCACCCTCTCTCGAGCAGCAGCATCTCTTTTCTACGTGCTTGTTGGGTCATACGTGACTTCCTTATGTGCAGACACAGCCCAGGTAATTGGACTGCGTGGCAGGAAGAGTCAGTGCAATTTTACACAGCTTTACCAGGGTAGTGGTTTTTAAGGCGTATTCCTTGGCTGCCAGCATCAGCATCACCTGGGGGCTTGTTAGGAATACAGATGGTCAGGATCTACCACAGATTCACTCAAAGTCTCTAGAGGTGGGTTCAGCAACCTGTGTCTTAATAAGCGCTGGTCCCATGACCCCAGTTGATACTGATCAGCATGCTCTAGTATGAAAGCCACTGGTCAAGGCTCTGGGATGCCACTGACTTTCCAATCTGCTCAGGAAGAGCTGGAGTAGAAGAAGAAATCCAAATGATATGCTGGCAGCTCATGGCCACATTTGGGTGAACAGCTTAACAATCTTGCTTCTTCTTAAATGTTCCCCTCTTTGGCTGGGAACAGCTTGTCAAACTGCAAATATTTCCTTTTTTTCTCTCTGCTCCTCTCCCACAAGACACAAGATAGTTCCTGCCTGGGCATCTCAGATTACCATTCCTTCTTCAAAGCCAATTAAAGGTCTCTAATCCCTCCTGTTTACCTAAAGGATGAATTTGATCAGAAAGGATGAATGGGAAGGGCAAAATCCTAGAGGGCTTGGGAAAAAAAGTTTCTGGTCGAGTGGTGGGAACTCACCCTTTCTCACTAAGCTTATTATGAAGTGGTGCATTTTCTGAATTACAATTCTCCATCAGACTGCCTCTTTAATCTAAGGCTCTCTGTTGTGCTTTCAAAGGCAGCTCATGGCTTTACCATTTATATTACTACTTTAGAGATTTTTTTTTAATTCCTTCAAGCCATCTCAGGGAAGCCCCAAATAATAGCTTGCACCTTATGACATATGCATTTCATGGGTAGAAAACAGTTGAATACCAACAATTTCTTGTGAGTCAACCTAATACATACACTCAAGGTCATTTATAGGGACCCATCATTTTGCCTGACTCAGGATTGAAGGCAGATTATGTGCTAAGGGCTTTTAGGAACAATAGATGATCTCCTTTGTGAGATCACATAGAGTTTGCCACTTCCTGGCTGGAGCCCTTAATCTTAACTTAATCAGCAACTTAAATCTCCTGACCCTCAGTTTCCTCATCTGTATCCACAGACTTTTAATTAGAAATCATGCACAGATATAATACAATTCCTGAATTTTAATAGTTCACATATGTTTTAATATCCTTTTTATTTTTATTTTTTGGTACTGGGGATTGAACCCAGGGGCATTCTACCTCTGTGCTACACCCCAACCCTATCTTATTTTTTATTTTGAAACAGGGTCTCACTAAATTATGGATGGCCTTACTAGGTTGCTGAGGCTGGCCATGAACCTGAGATCTCCTGTCACAGCCTCCCAATTACTGGGATTACAAGTGTGTGCCACCACACCCAGCTTAATAGCCTTCTTTAGCCGTGTTGAAGGTAGCACTATTGTGTTGAAACTTGTACCTCTGTCTTTTCTGCTAGCTCTTGGCTACATGTCTATCAGTGGTGAGCCTCCAAGTTATAAATGTTATAGCATGTATTGTTATGAAATGGTAAAAGAATGAAACATTTTTTTTGCCTTAGGAAACCATTATTTGTTGTTTCAGAGATGTATCAGATTATTGGTGTGTTTTGGACTCTTAGGAGAAAAGAGAGCAGCCCAGTAAATTAATGCAGATGCTGATGATCTGATTTGTACAATTTTCAAGAATTGCTTAACCTCTGGGTGTCTCTGTTTTTCTTCTCTGTATAAAGGGACTACACATTTGCCTCAGCCTAACTTGCGGAGGATGGAAATGCTAGGGATAGCTACCTGTGCATTCGTGGAACGCAATGAGTAAGGATATCATTATTCTTTGGCAAGAAACATGGTATCAGGTAGATGAGTCTTCTATTATAGTTCAAAGGCAGACTGAGAACTTTTTTCTTGGTAGAACCATCATCACGGCAGAGACATTCTGGAAGATGTAATAGGAGTGTTCTCAGTGGCCTTTAAGAGCGAGGTTAAGAGCTGCCTGTGCGTGTTGCCCCCTACAAGTTGCAGGGATATAGGAGTCCTGAAGGATTGTCTTTCTGGCTTATTGCTAGATGTTAAAAAGGTAACTGGAAACTGGATGCCTTTTAAGTTGGGCTGTTGACAAGAGACCCTGTGCACTTTCAAAGGCAGGTGTTGATTGGAAATTTGCATGTGTTCCCAGCCAGTCTTATTTGTGGAATCACCCTGCTCTTGGAAGTAAATAGGAGAAACAGATCATTCTTCCCATTGATAAATGGCTTGCTATGTTCTTATAGATGTCCTGTGGCTTATTATATCCCGAGGGCTGAATACGGACAGGTGTGTGATGTCCAGGCGATGGCTTGGAAAGCTGCGGAGAGATATGGAGAAAGTGATGTTTCATGGGAGAACTTTACTCTGGGGCTTAATTTTCTTGTTAATTTTAAGCCCTTGTAGCTTTTTTTGTGTGAGTCAAACTATGTAGATAAGGCCCATGTACAAGAGAAAATCATATGGAAATGGTCACTAAAAATAATTCAGTGACTCAAAAATTTGACTCTTTGTCAATTTTTTTTTTGCCACCCACTGTAACAAGATTGGCAGGCTTGGCTGAGGTTTGATGTGTATTTTGAAATCATTTCTCCCTTAAAAACATTCCATTGCTGCTGATAGCTCCATTCACAGGGCAGAGATCCAGCAGCCCTATGGACAGTTTTGCTTCTTTTTTGAAGAGTAAAACTGTTCATTATGGGACTGGTCTTTCTCTGCTTCCTTTCTGCTTTTCTGTTCATTACTGTAATTACATGTTTACATGTAGAACTCTCTGTTTTTTATTTATATAGTTATGCATAAGCATAAGCATATCTGAAAAACCCAAATTCCTTCCTGGCTAGATTCCCTAAGTTTATACCTCAGCGGAAACACTGGGAATTGTCTGTCATTGAGCAAAGTCCTTCAGTTTCCTTATTGACATATCTGTCAATATCTTTCTTTTTTTATATCTCTCTCTCTCTCTGTTCCCCCTTCTTTTATCTCTGGGGAAGAGAGTCAATCAGGATCACTAACAAAACTACCTTAGAAGTGATTAGCTAATCAAACAAAAATGAATTAATACTGTACTAGCTAACCCCAAAGCAAGTAAAGACTGAAAGATTCTACAGGTACATTATTTGATGCCAGCATGTTGGTAAACAAGGGATTTTTTTAACATTTTTTATTTGATAACATGCCAGGTTTGTATATACATTATATATATATAATTTTTTATTTTTTATTTTTTTCTTGTCAAGACATAATTAGTCACTGTTATTGTTGAACTGAGGATTGAATCCAGGAACACTCTATCTCTGAGCTATGCCGTAAGCCATATATATATATATATATATATATATATATATATATATATACCTAAGCCATGTGTGTGTATGTATATGTGTGTGTGTGTGTGTGTGTGTGTGTGTGTGTGTGTAAAATTTTTGAGAGAGGGACTTGCTAAGTTACTGTGTGCTGACCTCAAACCTGTGATCCTCCTGTCTCAGCCTCTGAAGTGCGGGGATTTTAGGCATGCACCACTGTGCCCAGCTATGATTGGGCATTTGATTTGATTAGAGATACAGGATATGAATTCCAAGGAAGGATCAGGGAGATTCTGCTGCAGAATTGCCTTCTCTTTGCAGTGTTTCAAGACACCCCGTAGCTGAAACAGCTTTGGGACCAGGAAAGAAGGCCTGAATTAGCACAGTTCCTTCACTGTGAGTTTACTACTAGTGTCTAGTTGAAGACACCAGTGCAGTCCAGGTCTGGGATCATCACATGCACTTGCCAGGTGTTATAAACGCACCTGCGGCAGAAGAACTAGGCAGGTAGACTTTGGAATCATGATAACCTACAGGCGGTAGCTCAGTTCACACCACCTTCTCTCCTCTCCATAGTATTTTGAGCTGTCTTATGTCAGTGTTGTCTTTCTTTTCTTTTATCCCCTGGGAGAGTAAAGTAATCATTCGAGGGTGTGCGGTTTCTGTTGTGGTTTGTGTTTGTTTAGCAATAAGCGTTGCATGGGAGGAAGCCACAGGAATAAAGTGTCCCCTCTTGGCTAGACTCCTTAAGTTTATATCTTAGTTGAAACACTGGGAATTGGCCGTCCACGAGCAAAGTCCTTCAGTTTCCCCATCTGTTAGGCAGGGAGTGAGTCAGCAAGATGGCAGAACAGAAGTTTCCCGTCTTATCCCTTCGAAGAAGAAACATTAATATAAATAACTATCAACATACACAATACCTTCAACAGAGGCTAAGGAATTTAGGTGAGAGATTAAAGCATATGGGTAGAGCACAGAAATAAAATGATACTCTTATCTCTCTGCTGAGAAGTAGAGAGATGCTGACCCATGAAGGGAGGCTGGCTGCCTGGGTAGAAGCTAGCCCTTCCATATGCAGATGAGCTCCCGTTCTGGGGAGAGAAATCACATCTATGAGTGACTAAAAGGAGGAAATTTTACACAAGGAGTCAATCATTGGAAGAGACTGCTGTAAATAAACAACTTGTAGCTGCTTTGTGGTGGTGCACTCCTGGAATCCCAGTACTCAGGAGGCTGAGGCAGGAGGATCACTTGAGCTCAGGAATCTGAGACCAGCCTTAGCAACAGAGTGAGCCCCCCGCCTTGAGAAAAGAAAGAAAAGTTCTTGTTTTCTCATTCTGATGAAACCATGGAATGGGTTCCCTACCTAATATCTCTTCCCTTCCTTTCTCTCCCCTTCTTTTGTAACATTATTTTCTTGCCTTTCATGTTTGTCTTACATTTTTACATTTCTCTACAAGACCATTGAAAGTAGTTTTTTATATGTGTGCAACTGGCTATGCTGTGTAAGGATTTCTAATAATAGATAATTTGTAATTTTATTAATTTGCACATATTTACCCAAGGCAGAATCTGTTGTTGTTGTTGTTGTTGTTGCAGTATTGGGGATTGAACCCTGGGGCTTGCACATGGTAGACCAGCACTCTACCACTGAGCTATGTCTGCAACTTGCAGTCCTCCTTGCCTCTGTGTCCTGAGTTACTGGGATTACAGGTGTGTGCCCCTGTGCCCAGTCCAGCTCAAGGCAGAATATTTTCTGTTATCTATCCCAGTGTTCTTATTTTACCTATTTTCTTTCCCAAGGAGCCTGAGTACACTTGCAGGTTTTTTTTTTTTTTTTTTTTTTTGTGTGTGTGTGTGTTTATATCGGTAGGCCTCTTAAAATATGAAAGAGTTAAGATTGCTTTCTTCCAGGACAGAAAAGATAG